>NC_133661.1:68366745-68666745 GCF_037893015.1 Macrotis lagotis | reverse complement strand
GGAAACTGCTTCTGTTGCTAGGAGCCGGGGCTTCCAGGGACCCAGGCACCTAGAGCTATTTTCAGATTGCTTGAGTTCCTTCACTCCCACCAGTGATTCTGGCTGTGTACCCCCCACAACCCCATGGAACAGAGCCTTCCCATGGTCTTCCAGGTTATCTTGGGCTGGAGAATTTCCTCACCAGTTCTTTCTGTTGGTTTTGTCTCTTGAAAATTTAGTTAGAGTTATAATTTTGAGGTTTTGAAATATTTTGGAAGAGAACTCCTGGGAAAGCCTATTCTCATATGCCATCTTGGCTCCCCCACCTTATAGATCAGAAAATTTTTTTAAATAAAATTGATTACCTACAACTATATTTAGTTAGACAAGAATTTGTGTCTATTAAATGCAAAAAAATCCCCTAAACTTGGCACTGATATAAAAAGAGAAATGACTGAACTTGGTAATGCCTCAAAGAGATTATACTTTAATTGAGAAGATGACATACAAACATATAAATAGTTCAGATTCAAAGACAGTTTGTAAAGAAAACAATTTGGAATAGGACTCACTGACCTATACCCTTCAGATCAGAATGCTTAGATGTTCAGTTACTCTGTCTATTGATGCCCTGTCTGAGTCTTTACTATGCCCTTTGGGACAGAAAGCTATCTTAAAAAAGAGGATTTGATAACTGCATAAGGTTTGAACAAAGTTCTATGAATGTAGAATAGATTTTCTTAACGTTTTTGGTGTCATTAACTCTCTTTATAATGTCTGAAGAAATCTATGGATCTCTACTGAGAATAATGTTTTTAAATTCATAAACTAAAATTCATAGAATTATTAAGAAAAGCAATTATCTTGAAATATAGTTATCAAAACTTAAAAATATGCATAGACCCCAGGTTAAAAATCCCTGGTTTAAAAGATAAAGGAATTATTTCTGGTTAGAAAGGATCAGTAAGTGTTATTGTAAGTAATATTTATGATAGTAATTGGAGAATAGGTATAATTTTGACAATGATAGAAGAGTGCAAAGGGATTAGTTTGATCAGGGCCATGAAAGTGGGAATTGTTTTAGGGAAACAGTAGATAGGGAAATGTGATGGCAATTTGTGAAGGAGAAAGGTGTGAGATAGTATTGAAAAGACAGGTTAGTATAAAGATTTGTAGTACCTTGAGTATCAGCTTAACAATTCTGAATAATATTTAGTGGGTAGTGAAGAGTCTCCTGATTTTTCAGCAGTATTGTGATTTGATGAAATCCTTGAATAAGAAACATTAGTTCAACAGCACTTTAAAGGGTAGCTAAGAAGAGGAAAGGCACAAACATTTGTTAAACACCAACTAGATATATACTAGGTAAATTAATTTTAAACATTTTATTTCAGTTGAAGAGATCTGAGGGATGGGGAAATTAAAAAAACAATCAGTACATTTTTATAAGCCATTGAAAGAAGTCAGAAGTGGCTGAAATGACAATAACAACAAACAACAAAATCATTAGATGTCATCTAATGCAGATGTCATAAGTATGATTACAATGGATGTTAAAAAGGAGAAAAAGGTGAGAAAAGTTTTGAAATCAGAATCAACAGAATTTTCTGACAGAAGGGGGCTGAAAGGGAGGGAAGAGTTAAAAAAATTTTGGTATTTTGACCCTGGTTGACTTGGAGAATGGTGTGCCTTTGATAAATAACAGAAAGTCAATAGAAAAAAATGGATTTTGGGAGAAAAATGATGAATCAGATTTTGGACATGTTGTTTTTGAGATGTCAAAGGGACATCTGTTTGAAAATAGCCAGTAGTGGACTTTCTGACAAATGGCTGCCAAAAGTCAAGTAGCCCAGATCCCACACTTCTACTTCAGCAAAAAGTCTAAAAATATCATCAAATTCAAGAATCTGACCTTTCATCTGTAGTGACTTCATAATTTTATAAAAATTACATAAAAAGTCAATCACAGGGCAGCTAGGTGGTACAGTGGATAGAGCATTGGCCCTAGAGTCAGGAGGACCTGGGTTCAAATCCAGCCTCAGACACATAATAATTGCCTAGCTCTGTGATCTTGTGCAAGTCACTTAACCCTATTGCCTTAAATAAATATAATTTTAAAAAAGCCTGCTAGACACCCTCAGACAATAGGGAAGAAATCTCTTCAGAAAAGGTCCCTGAGAAGGCCCCAAGCTGATCAGATCAGGAAGCCATAGCAGGAAACTTAGGAGTATCTTTATCTAGTGTAGTAGATGTATTCACAAGATAGTGCTTAGCCTGGGATGTCACATATCTATTGACTCTCCAGTTTACAGGCCTCTGTCCTGAGATGTCAGAAGACGTCCTGAAGATCCAGTGTTCTGAACCTAGGTCTAGGTCTAGAAGGCAAAGACCAATGCATCAACCCAGTAAGTAAGTTTAGATGAAGTAGAACCAACCATCCCATGCAAAAGAGCAACAAGACCTAAAACCCCAATTTAGTAATTAAAGTTGAAAAGATGAATAAATAAGAAGATACAGACCATTTCAATTTTCCTATCTGTAAAATGGTGCTAATAAAAGTACCTCTCTCCCAGGTGTGTGTGTGTGTGTGTGTGTGTGTGTGTGTGTGTGTGTGTGTGTGTGTGGTGGGGCTGTGGGGTTAAGTAACTTGCACAAAGTTACACAGCAGTAAATATCAAGTTTCTGAGACCTGATTTGCACTCAAGACAATAGGGATGGTACTCTATTCACTGAGCCATCTAATGCAGTGGATAATAAATTAAAAAAATACCCCCCCCAGGGGGTGGCTAGGTGGCATAGTGGATAAAGCACTGGCCCTGGAGTCAGTAGTACCTGGATTCAAATCCAGTCTCAGACACTTAATAATGACCTAGCTGTGTGGCTTTGGGCAAGCCACCCCATTTGCCTTGAAAAAAACCTAAAAAAAATATCCCCCCCCCAAATTTAACCTATAGGAATAGAGTCATACATTAACTACTCTAAGCAGAGACACAAAGGGAAAAAATGAAAACTATCTGAATCCTTAGAAGAAATGAAGCAACAGATATAATATGACATGAAAGCTGTGAAGGAAAAAGTGGAAAGAGAAAAGATAATTTAGAACAGAGTTAAAACTCTTACCCTGAAAATGAGAAAAGACCAAAGAGACATAAATGACTACATGAGTCCGCAAGGAATATTGGAACATACTCAAAAAATTGACAAAAAGTAAAAGAAAATATCATTAACTTACTACCAAATAATCCAATACAAAACAAAATCCAAGACCTGAACTGCCACACAAATGAAAGAGAGATACTTTAAAAATCATTTCATTGAGATGCATCATTTTAAAAAAAATGGACACCATATTTCTTTTTTTTTTTAAACAGTGATAAACAGTTTTTATTCAGGCAATGAAACATGAAAACAATTGGACACCATATTTCAAGGAATAAGTGAAATCTGTTTAATTCTATTAGAACCAGAGGACAAAGTGAAAAATAGAAGTAATGCACTAACTTTTAACTGAAATAAAATTTAAAAGGAAAATCCAGTGGGATCATAGTTAAAGGGTTTTCATATCAAAGGAAATAGGCTATAAATGGTCAGAAGGAGTTAAAATACCAAGGAACCAGTCAGGATCATGAAATAGTTGACTACATCTGTTATTAATGAGAGATTGTGAATTGAAAAATTTCAAAAGGCAAAAGAAAAAGACTTATAACCAAGAATAATCTGTAAAGATTACAGAAGAAAAATTTTTAATAGAGAATTTGCAATAATTTTGGATGAAAAGACTAGATTTGAATAGGAACTTCGAAATTCCATCCAAAACCCTAATCTTCAAAGAAGACTCAAAAAAAGATAAAATCCGGGAAATTAAGAGAATTCCTCTAAGATGGGAATGACTGAACACATTGTTTAAATGAATGAAATAAAATCTTATAATGTCATAAGAAATTATGAGAAATTAAGAAAATTATTCCAGAGAATCCTGGAAAGTAGGAAGTGCTACAGAAATAAGTGTATTTTTTTTAGTTTTAGAGAGGTTTTATTTATTTTGAGTTTTAAAATTTCCCCCCAATCTTGCTTCCCTCCCCCACCCCCACTCCACAGAAGGCAGTTTGTTAGTCTCTACATCATTCCCATAGTATGTGCATTGCTCTAAGTTGAATGTGATGAGAGAGAAATCATATCCTTAAGGAAGAAACATATAGTATGTAATATAGCAGAATTACATAATAAGATAACTTTTTAAAAAAATTAAAGGTAATAGTCTTTGCTCTTCAAACTCCACAATTCTTTCTCAGGATACAGATGGCATTCTCCATCACAGATATACCCAAATTGTGCCTGATTGTTGCCCTGATGGTTTGAGCAAGTCCATCAAGGTTGATGATCATCATTCCCATGTTGCTGTTAGGGTGTACAAAGTTCTTCTGGTTCTGCTTATCTCACTCAGCATCAGTTCATGGAAATCCTTCCAGGCTTCCCTAAATTCCCATCCCTCCTGTTTCTAATAGAAAAATAGTGTTCCATCACATACACATACCACAGTTTGTTAAGCCATTCCCTAATTGATGGACATTCCCTCAGTTTCCATTTCTTTGCCACCACAAACAAAGCTGCTATGAACATTTTTGTACTGGTGATATTTTTACCCTTTATCATAATCTCTTCTGGACATAGACCCAGTAGTGGTATTTTTGTTGACTTTTGGGCATAATTCCAAATTGCTCTCCAGAAAGGTGGGACACAACTCCACCAACAAAGTATTAGTGTCCCAGATTTTCCAAATACCTTCCAACATTGATCATTGTCCTTTCTGGTCACATTGGTCAGTGTGAAAGGTATGAGGTGATACCTCAGAGATGTTTTAATTTGTGTTTCTCTAATAAGTAATGATTTAGAGCAATTTTTCGTATGACTGTGGATTGCTTTGATTTCCTCAGCTGTAAATTGCCTTTGCATATCCTCTGATCATTTGTCAATTGGGGAATGGCTTGTCTTTATTTTAAAATTCGATTCAGTTCTCTGTATATTTTAGAGATTAGTCCTTTATAAAAAATACTAGTCATAAAACTTTACTGCATTTCTTTTGATCTTGGTTACAGCAATTCTGTCTTAGGAAAACCTTTTTAATTTAATGCAATTAAAATTATCTAGTTTATTTTTAATGATGTTCTCTATCTCTTCCTTGGTCATAAATTGGTTCCCTTTCCATAGATCTAATGGTAGATTATTCCTTGTTCTCCTAGTTTGCTTATAATATGGTTTTTTATGTCTAGATCCTATATCCATTTTGATCTTATCTTGGTAAAGGGTGTGAGGTGATGGTCTAATCCAAGTTCCTTCCATACTAACTTCCAATTTTTCCAACAGTTTTTATCAAAGAGAGAATTTTTATACCAATAGCTGGACTCATTGGGTTTATCAAACAGCAGATTGCTATAATCATTTCCTGCTATTTTACCTAGTATATTACACTGATCCACTACTCTATTTCTGAGCCAATACCAGACAGTTTTGATGATTGATGCTTTATAATACAATTTTAGATTTGGTAAGGCTAAATCACTTTCTTTTGCACTTTTTTTCATTATATCCCTGGAGGTTCTTGACTTTTTATTTCTCCATATGAATTTACTTACAATTTTTTCTAACTCATTAAAATATTTTTTTTTGAATTTTGATTGGTAGAGCACTAAACAAATAGTTTAATTTTGGTAATATTGTCATTTTTTTATATTTGCTCGGCCTATCCATTAACAATTGATATTTGCCCAGTTATTTAAGTCTGAATTTATTCATGTGAAAAGTGTTTTATAGTTGTTTCCAAAGGTTTCTGAGTCTGCCTTGACAGGTAGACTCCCAGCTATTTTATATTGCCTAAAGTTATTTTGAATGGGATTTCTCTTTCTAGCTCTTTCTGCTGCAACTTACTAGTCACATATAGAAATGATAAGGATTTATGAGAGTTTTTTAATATCTTGTGACTTTGCTAAAGTTGCTAATTATTTCTAGTAGTTTTTTAGATATTTTTTGGGGAGATAAGTGTATTTAGTGAAATTAGGAGAGAACAACTTATAAAATGACAGATATGTTGTAAATGAAAGCAACTTTGAATGACTTAAGAAATCTGGTCAAAGAACTATGCTACCAACTTCCTGAAAGAGAAATGTTTGATTCATGGTGTGGGGAAAAGACCACATTTTTGGACCAGGACTTGTTATGGATTTGTTTTGTGTATTTTTAGCAAGACTTTTTCTTCTATTTTTTTAAAATTGTGCAGGGTTTAGAAGTAATGGTGATACCTTTCCCCACCCCCTCAAAAAAAAAAAGAAAAAAGAGGGAAAAAAGGAGGGATTATTGAGATACTATTAAAAATTTACAGAGGAGAATAGAAGAAAGTTCAGAAAGAAACCCAGAAATGTAGGACAAATTTGACAATAACTGAGTTTATTACATCCTTGAAAAAACCCCACAAAAATACTCTAGAAAAGATACCCACAATTTCATATTCAATCTTTCCACATTTTATATAGAAATGCTCATTATTTTTGGTGTTTGCTTGTGCAGGCTATGTCACAAACTAGCTGTGACCTTTCTGATCCTCATTATTTCTCATATGTGTTTTGATTAAATTGGACTCAATAGGAAGATCCAACTTTATAATTTTCTGAGTTGATAAAAGTTTGGATCAATGTGACTGAGACTCATCAGAAATTAACAGTTTATTTTAACTAATGTTTATTAATTACCTACTACATGCAAACTCTGCTAAGTCATGAGGAGAATAATGATTGTTTTGTTGATTATTTATTGTTGTTTTGTTGAATATTTATTAATTAATAATTTCATATCCATTCCTATACTGTACCATGAGGAAGAGGAATTCTATGTAGCATAATCCACTCTCCTTACATTTGAGGAGTTTACAGTACAGTTATTATGCAAAGTAGGAGGGAACTGTCTAGAATTCCTCTATGTTAGGACACTGTGAAGAAACTTTGGGAGACTGACTTCCAACTATGTATTAAATGATAGATCATTTGAATCCCCCTGATTAGATGCTGAGTTGGAATTTTGAATAACCCTCCCTATGAGGTAAATGTAAGTGCTCTATATTCACCCCTATACTCCATATTTAGGAAGGGCATTGATAGTTTGGAGATTATACAGAGGAGGGTAACCAGGATGACAAAAGACCTTCAGATCATAAAATAAGATTGGTCAGAGCATCTAGTGATATTTAGCTTGGAAAAGAGAAGATGGAGTAGTTGTACATAAAATAAGTCATCAAGTATTTTTAGGATTGTAATGTGGAAATGAGAAGAGATTTATTTTTCTTTACCCCAGAAGGCAGAATTTAGAATAACTAGGTGGAAGTTTCAAAAAGATAAATTTTGGTTTGATGTAAATAAAAATATCCCAAAACGCTTGTTTTGTAAAGGGGAATAGGCTTCCTGAGGAAGTAATGGGTCTCTTCCCACCCCTACAATTGGGAGCTCTTTAATCAAAAGCTGAATGGTCACCTATTGGGAATGCTAAAAGCAGGCAGCTAGGTGCCACATTGATAGAGTATTGGACTTGGAGTTCAAATCTTTACTCAGGGACTAACTAGCTATATATTCCTGAGAAATTCATTTTAATCTCTGTCTCAATTTTCTTATCTATGAAATGGGCTAAATAGCATCTACTTCAATGTATTTACCAAATGAGATAACAAAGGTAGATAACTTTACAACCTGATGTTATATAAATCTATATAAAGTATGATATATATATATATATTATGGATATATTTCCTATTAAGATATATAGTATATATATATATATATATATATACAATTATTGTTGCTGCTTTATTATTATTACTTTGTCATAGATTTGATGAGGTGTACCATCAAGTTTTTCCCTCTCTGGCATTTTGTGTTTCTATGGTTTTCAGAAAGAGGCAAGTTTCTATGTAGTTCAGCCTATATAGCAAATTGAAGGTAGTTTTGCCAGATTTTCAGTCCATTTAATTCTCAAGTCAATAACTGCCCTTGTAGGGATGGATGGAGGTTAAAAAAATAGCTTCCAACTTAAACTTTATTTTGTGTTTCATTTATGAGTAACTGACAGAGTAACTATCTGGGTCATAAAAGCAAGTAACATTAGTGGTGAAGTTGACAATGTTTTTGAAATTCCATTTTTAAAGGGAACAGAGGGGGGAAATGAGACAATCCAAACATTTCTGTTCTCAAAGCTACAGGATGAAAATTGTTTCCCCCCTCTATTTAAACACATTTGCTATTGTTGGAAAGCTCAACCTTTTCAGAGTGACTTATGAACTGGAAAGGGAACTTTTGAGCAGGAGGAAATTAATATGGTTTTTGTCATAGTAGGTACCTGAGGTGGCCCTTGGGTTATATATGTGATGGTGCAATGATTTGAGTCCCCAAAAAGCTGTAAGGAGATGGAAGAGTGGTTGGCTAAAACATTCATTGGATGCTATTAATTTATTATTACTGAACCTCTTCAGAGTTAGGGATAGCAATTAAATGCCAGAATAGTTAAGATCCTATTGGAAAGAGAAAGGTTTCTTTAAGAAAGGACTGGAATTACTAGTAGGCAGAATGTTGTTGTTTTTGAGATACACTGAAGGTTCTCTTCCCAGAATATTTACCCTAGTTCATTAATGCAGTTTTAAGTAACATTAATGAAAGAATAGTTTCCAGTCCAGTAAGAATCCCATCAGATTTTGTGCTGGCCAGACCATTCATGAAAATCATATTCAGTTTAGGCAATACCATTTAAGATAAATATTTACAAACTATATTATGTCCACAGAAAAGTAGTCAGAATGGTGAGGGTTCTGGAAATTGTACCCTATTCAAAATGGGGGAGGAAATAGAAATGTTTAGATTTGAGGAAACTAAGCATGATTGTTCTCCAGAATTTTTCAGAATTGTCAAGTGGCATAGAGATTAGTTTTATTCTACTGTTCTTTAGAATTTTGTAATAGAGGGTTAAAGCTAGAGATAATAGATTTTGGCTAAACATATGGAAAATTATATTAAGAATTAAATCTTTCCTAAAATAAAATGGGCTGCCTCAGAAAGTTCTAAGTTTATATCATTGGAATTCTCAGAGGTAACAGGACAAGATTTTTACAATGAGAAGGGATTGGGCTAATTGACCTCAACATTTCTTTCCCCTTCTTAGATATTATGATGTGGAGAATAGAGGAAAAATTGACCTAAATAGCAAGTCTAATGAATTCTTGAAAGAGAATCTTCTCTGAATAGAGGATAGGGGAAAAAGTGGGAATGATCCTATGACAAAAAGCAAAAATTGCTAGGAGAGATAGCACATTAAGACCTCTGTCATTTATACTTTAAATATGACTTGAGTGCATAAAAACTTATTCCAGTGCTTTATTCGGTTATGAAGATGATCATGTAGTCTTTTTTGAATTTTTTGTATTCTACTTTTATCCAATTACATGTAAAGATAGTTTTCAGCATTCATTTTTGTAAAACTTTGAGTTCCATATTTTTCTACCTCTCTCCCTTCCTCCATTCTCCCCATGATATCAAGTAATCTGTTATAGACATTTTCAAATTTAGCTATGTTTAGCATATTTCCATATTAGTCATGTGAAAGAAGAATCAGGACAAAAGAGAAAAATCCCTGAGAAGAAACAACATAAAACAAATTTTGAAATGTGAAAACATTTAATCTACATTCAGGCTCCATAGTTCTTTCTCTGGATGGGGATAGTATTTTCCATCACAAGTCTTTAAGCATTATCTTTGATCATTATACTGCTGAGAAGTACTGTCTATCATAGTTGATCTTCACACAATGTTGCTGTTAATGTGTACAGTGTTCTTCTGCTTCTGGTCACTTTAATCAGCATCAGTTTATGTAAGTATTTCCAGGTTTTTCTGAAATCTACCAGTTCACAATTTCTTACAGAACAATAGTATTACATCACTTTCAAATTTGTTCAGTCATTCCCTGGTTGATGGACATCCTTCAACTTTCCAATTCTTTGCCATTACAAAAAGAGTTACTATAAATATTTTATTACTTGTGGGTCTTTTTTTCCTTTTTTATGGTTTCTGAAGTATAGATCCAGTTGCACTATTTCCTGATCAGAGGATATGCAGTTTTATGGCCCATTTAGCATAGTTATGAACTGCTCTCCAGAATGGTTGGATCAGTTCACAACCCACTAACAACTATTAGTGTCCCAGCTTTTGCACATTGCCTCCAACATTTACAATTTCCTTTCTCCCCCCATTAGCCAATCTGATAAGTGTGAGGTAATGACTACATATTTTTGAAGGATAACTCATTGGCACACAAATGTTAAAATGACCAAAATGACATAGATTATTGCTTGACCTGCTGATTGATTGTCTGGCTAGGGTTCAATAATTTATGTCCCAGAATAACCCTAAATTTGTAGAATTTCTCCATAAAAGTTGGAAGGACTGTGTTCAATTTTTTTTGACCACAGCAGCTCTCCATATTGGCTGAGAAAAAATAGGAGAAATTAAAGATGTTAAATAATCAAAATATGATTTGAATTCATGCACTCCTTTCCTTAAAACAAGATTTTATTTGATTTGATAGAAGTGATGAATATACTTCACAGTAGTGAAGAAAATGAAAAGAGAATACTACAGTCTGGGTGAGGGACCCAGGAAGGTGAGATGCTTTTAATTCATATCTGTCATTTCTTATGGCACAGTAATATTCTATTAAATTCCATTACCACATTTTATTTAGCTATTTCCCAATCAATTAACATATACTTTATTTTCAACTATTTGCTACCACAAATAGTATAGCTGTAAACATTTTGGTGTAGATAAAAGTCTTTTTTTTTTTTTTAGGTTTTTTTTTTTTTGCAAGGCAAACGGGATTAAGTGGCTTGCCCAAGGCCACACAGCTAGATAATTATTAAATGTCTGAGACCAGATTTGAACCCAGGTACTCCTGACTCCAGGGCTGGTGCTTTATCCACTATGCCACCTAGCTGCCTCACCAATAAAGTCTTTATCTTTAACAGTGACCTCATTGTGGTACAAGTTTACTTGTGGAATCTTTGGGTCAAAATATTTAGGCAATTTTAGTGACTTTATTTGCATAATTCCAAATTGCTTTCCAAAATGGAATCAGAGACTACCAACAATGCTTGAGGTATTTATTTTCTAACATCTCCTTCAATATTGACTTTTCCATTCAGGATTGTTTTGATTTTTTCCCCTTATTATTAGTCATCTGGAACATTCTTTCATATAGTTTTTAATAGTTTGCAATTATTTTGGGAGTCATTTGTTCAAATCTTTTGACCACTTATCTATTGGGGAAGTCTTTTATGTCCTTTTATAAATATGTATACATAGACTCATACTATATATATATATATATATATATATATATATATATTTCCACATATAATACATTTTTATATGTTGGTTAGTTGTTTATACATATATCTTGGCTAACAAACTCTTATTTGAAAAATTTTATACAATTTAGTTAATTCTTTAATAATTTCACAGAATACGTTATGCAGAAGTTTTTCAGTGTCCTGTAATCAATTATCTCTTTTATCTTTTTATTTAATTCCATCTTTGATTAAGAATATATCTCCAGTCTGTAGCAGTGGGAGTTGAATGAATTTTTTATCTTCTAATGGTGTGATTTTTAATATTAGGTATGATCTTTAAAATTAGGATCATATATATACAATATATAAATATATATATAAATATATATATATATATATATATATATATATATATATATATATATATATATATATATATAATTTTTTGTTGGTCTTAAACCAATTTCTGCCAGATTACTTTCTAGATTCCACAGTAGTTTTGATTAATCAAATAGAGTTCTTTCCTAAGTAATATGTATTTGAGAGTATATCCAAAACCAGATCATTGAATTCTAGCATGTCTTTTTCTCTCTTTATTAGCCTCGTTCATTTATCTCTTAATTTTTTTTTAACAAAACAAAATGCCTGGACAACCACTACATCATAATATAATTTTGGTCAGGAAATATAATTTTCTCTTCATTCCTACCTTTTTTTTCATTATTTACCTTGATTTTCTAGATATTTTACTATTATTTTATTAAGTTCTCTAAAATATTTATTAAGTAATTTGATTGGCATGGCATCAAGATTAATTTTGTTAGTAATGTGATTTTTTATGATACTGTCATGATCCAGTAAGAGCATTGCATATTCTTCCTTTTGTAAACACTTCCAACTATTTAATTTTTCTTTATTTCTTTAAGGCACAATTTATAGTTTAAATTTTATTAGCATTCTGGATGATTTGATATATTGATTCCTTATATTTTTTTTGCATTCCATAGTTATTTTGAATGGAATTTCTATTTATATTACTGCTTTCAAAGTTTTTTCCCATCAATGAGAAATGCTAGTGATTTTTGTAGTTTTATTTTATAGCTTTCAATTCTGTTGGTATTATGAATTAGTTTCTTTGAATTAATATCTTTGCTGATTCCCTGGGATTTTCTTAGTAAATCATATCATAATCATCAGGTAGGGATAATTCTATCATCTCTTTGCTTATCTTCATAGTTTAATATCTTACTATTATTGCTACTTTTAGAATTTATAGTAATATGTCAAGCAACAATGGAGTATAGAGCTTCTTTCATTTCTACTTAATTTGGGGGAAAGTTTATATCCCTATTACACAAACTGCTTGCTTTTTATGATGGATATTAGATAATTATTTTTAATTATATTTTAGAGGTTTCTCTATACCTATACCTGTATTTCTATAAGCATAAATAAGAATTTGTACTCTACTGCAGAGATTGCAACACCACGGACTGATCACATTTGATTGCCAAACTGTAAGCTTGTGTAAAACTCATACAGTGCAAGTGCTCACATGATGGTCCAAAGGAGTAATATAAGAACACTCTCAAGATCTCTTTAAAAATCTTTGAAATTATTTTCATGAGATGGGAAACACTAGCCCAGGATTGTCCAGTAAGGTGTGGCCTCATCAAAGAAGGTGCTGTGCTCTATGAGCAAAGCAGAATTGAAAGATTTCAAAAGAAATACTGGATGCATAGATTTAGAGAATGTATTCCAAATGTTCATGTGGTTTATTTGTGCCTGACCTGTGGTATAATCAGAGTTGGAGTCTATAACCTGACTCTAGCTTAGTGATGTCATTTTAATCCTCTTCCAGAATGAAGGATAAAAATTAACCAAAGATGGTGATGGTAGTGATTGATAGTGGTATCTTTTGACTTTCTAAAACCCTATATAGGGGCAGCTAGGTGATGCAGTGGATAGAGCACTGTCCCTGGAATCAGGAGGATCTGAGTTCAAATCCAACCTAGACAGTGAATAATTGTCTGGCTGTATGACCTTGGGCAAGTCACTTAACCCATTGCCTTAAAGAAATAGAATATAAAGTTAAAAAAAATCCTTGTATGGGAGTTATTTTAGTATTCTTTGCAATGTAAATAAAGCTATTCTTGATTTGAAGACAAGGAATTTGAGGGTGGGTAAGCTGTTGACAAATTGGAAATAGATCAAATACTAGAATTTTCTACCTCTACCTGAGTGGGTGAGAAATTCTCTAATTATATTGTGTCAAGGAACTCTTGGTGTATGGACTACAACTATATAGGTTTCAGAGTTCATCTGTTCTGATCCACTTAAAGAACATTATAGGGGCTGCTAGGTGGTTCAGTGGATAGTGTACTGGCCCTGTAGTCAGGAGAACCTGAGTTCAAATTCAGCCTCAGACACTTAATAATTGCCTAGCTGTGTGACTTTAACCCCATTGCCTTAAATAAACAAATAAAATTAAAAAAATAAACTCCTTAAAGAACATTACTAGTTCTATTAAATGCATTACTCACAATGAAAAAAATCATAGTTTCTTAAAATATTGAACTATAAAATAACCTTCTAGGTACAATAAGTATTTGAACCTGTATAATTTCAAACTCTAAGAGCCAGTGAACCTTTCAGGGAAGGTTTATTTAACTATAAACTAAAACTAAGATATAGCTGGACTTTAGAATAACATTATGTCATCTAATCATAGACTTTTCAGCTTTTATATTATGGTACAGAAAATTCGATGACTTTTTTATTTTATCAACTAATTTCTACTACTTATTAGACACATTTATCTTTTTCAACCATCATGGTACCTTGTCATCTATTGTAATTTCTGAATCATACCCTCCTGCTATTAATTGAACATCCAAAACAGAGCCAGGACAAACAGAATTTTTGTCTTAGCTAAATTTTGGAAAGTATACCTTTGTATGTTACTTTCTACTTTTTGACCTAACATGTTCATTTTGTTTTTTCACAAAATAAACCTGGTGAACTATTCCGTCACTGCTTTCAAAATCACATTGCCTCCCATTCAGTTCTCTAGTCCATTTGCTTTCCCCATTTTTGACTCTCCAATGTCATCTCTATAAACTGTAAACTAGGGGAAGCTAGCTTGATAGCCTCGAGGACATATATCCTAAGACTATCTTGACTTAAAGAGACTAGATGTCTCCCCTATTCCATCACCAAACACTTAAAAGTTTCCTCATGTGAGACCTGGTTTAGCCATTTTTATATTTTTACCCTTATTCCTCATTCATTTTTAGGTAATTGATAGAATACCTTCATTTCAGGGGTCCTGACTATTTTGCTATTTTGCCTATATGGTAACAAGGTAGCTTCCTATAGGTGCCACATCTTCTCTTTGTCTAAAACTCCAAAATTGGGCTGTTAGTGGCATGGGACCTTTGATCACTGAGTATTTCTGCAAGTCAAGGACAACTGCTATGCTTCTCTCAACTTACATCTCTTCTTCCACATATGCCATCTTTGGGTGGCAAGGTCACTTTTAGGAAAAAAATTCTCTGATTTTGTATTGACTTACCTAAGAAGCAAATCAAGGAATCCAAATGGAGTTCATTCTACTGTTCTTGATAGTAGAAGTCTGCTAAAAAATAATTTTAAGAAAATGATTTTTAAAAAGGCCTGCAAGTAAATTAAATAATAATAGCTAATATTTATTTATTATTTAAAAGTTTGAAAATAACTTTGCATATTATCTCACTTGGTTTTATATTAACCCTGTGAAGCAAGTACCATCATTTTCACCACTATACAGATAAGGGAACTGAGGCTAAACAGAATCACATAGCTAATAAGTATCTGAGACAGGATTTGAAAGCAGGTCTTCCTGACTCCAGGGTCAACATTCCTACCACTTAATTAGCTATCTTTTGTTGTTTGGTTATTTGTTTTCTTGAATCGATCATATTTGCAGGGTCCCCCCAAAATAAATATCTGAAGAAACTATAGCTATCACAGCCAACAGGAATTTGTTGTCAGCACTTACCTCCATTGAGGTACCCATGGCAGGGCATCTCTCTTTCTATGAAGCCTGTCATAGAGAGACTAGCCTAGATCTGGCACAGGGACACTCTGTTCAAACCCAAGCATTATATAAAAATGCATTCAATCCACAGTTATCTTTCTAAAAAAGAAATTCTCCTCTTCTCAATCTTTACCTTGAAATTTCTCTCATGAAATGAGCAACTCTGAGTGTATCCTCATTCCATCTTCAACCACATTCAGGTGAAATCGTTAGAATATTTAGGATCACAGCATTATAGATCTAAGACTTAGAACTCATTTAACTCTAATTTTATATGTAGGGAAACTGAGGTTAAGTGACTAGATCAAGGTAATACAGGTTATCAATGGGAGAGTTGAGATTTGAACCCAAATTCTTTGACTCAAAATTTCACATCCACAACCAAAGCAAAAATATATACCTAACTGGCAGTCCTTTCTGATTCACCCCAGGTACACTCTGGTAAATCTCCTAAAATCCACTCAAAGTAGAAGTGAGTTTGCATTGCATCTCAGGTGTTTGCATTAGCCCCATGTATCATGATGCTTTTTCAGACTTTGTTAGTAATTTAGATCACAATCACTTCCCTAAAAGGTTACTGACTGGACTTGTCAAATCCCATTTTATAAAAGTGTTATTAGTATTGTTAGTACTTTTCCACTGGGGAAGGGAAAATGTCCCAATTTTCACCATCACCACTAGAAAGTAATATCCTGGATCTACTGTGAGTATCCAAACTGCATTTAGGGGGACCAGGGGACCTAAGTAAGATTTTAATGTTAATAAATACTGACTGATCTTTTTTCATTATCTAGCTAATACATCTATGGTATCAAAGTGCCTAGAGTATAACAATAATAGGTAAAGTAGACAAGTCTCTTAGAATTAATGACATTGTTTTTTAAAAAAAGGAAAAGATGTCTTTCCATAATTGAAAAACTGGAACTATTACTTAATGTCAGTATCAATCTGTAGTCCCTATCAGAAGTTATGTAATAGAGAAATGATTCAATAGTTACTTTCTTTTTGAAAGTGTATTTAGCATTTTCCCTCAATTCATGTAAAAACAATTTTTAACATTCATTTTTGAAACTTTGAGTCCCAAATTCTCTCCCTTCCTTCTTTCCTCTTCACCTCTATGAGAAGGCAGGCAATTCAATAATAGGTTATACATGTGTAAATGATGCAAAATATTTCCATATTTATCTTGTTGTGAAAAAAAGCAGACAAAAACACTAAAGAAAAAGAAAGTTAAGAAAGGATGCTTCAATCTCTATTTAGACATCATCAGTTCTTTCTCTGGCAATGGATAGCCTTTCCATCATAAATCCTTCAAAGTTGTCTTGAATCTTAATGCTGAGGATAGCTAAGTCATTCATCTTTGATTATCTTACAATATTGTGGTTACTTTGAACATAGTACATTTCACTTACATCAGATCATGTCTTTCCAAGTTTTGCTGAGAGCATACTGCTCATCATTTCTTTTTAGCATAATAGCATCACAACCACAAAGCACAATTTGTTCAACCAAGTCTCATTTCATGAGCATCCTATCAATTTCAATTTCCTGCCAACAATAACAAAAAAGATGCCATAAATATTTTTATTTATATAGGATCTTTTTATTTTTTTATGTTTTTCTAAATCTCTTTTTGGTTTTGGTGGGTCAAAGGATAGGTAGGAATTTATAGCTCTTTGGCCATAGTTCCAAATTGTTCTACAGAATTAGTTCACAACTCCACTAATAGTGTATTAATTATTGTCTCATTTTCCCCACATGCCCTCCAACATGTGCCAACTTCCTTTTCTGTCCTATTAGCCAATCTAATAGGTATAAGATATTGATTTAATATGAATTTCTCCAATCAATGGTGAGTTAGTATATTATTTCATCTAAAAATTGTTCATATCTTTTGTTCATTTACCAATTGAAAAAGGGCTTTTATTTTTCTAAAAATTTTTTATATTTGAGAAATAAGGTCTTTATCACAGAAACTTGCCTCAACAGTTTTTCATAGTTATTATTGCTAATTATATTTTCCTCCATTCTATCCTTCCCATTCTATTCTCCCCATTTATTTTATTTTTTCCTCTCTTTTTATCCTGTCCGTTTTAAAAAGTGTTTTGTTTCTGACTACTCCTTCCCCCAATCTATCTTCCCTTTTATTATTTCCCTTTCTCATATCCCTTTCGTCTTCAATTTTTCTATAGGATAAGATAAGATTTCTATATCCAATTAAGTGTGTATATTTACTCTTTGAGCCAGTTCTGATGAGAATAAAGTTGTCTAATTCCCTCTTATCTCCCCTATCTTTCCCTATACTGTAAAAACGTTTTCTTACCTTCTTTTATGTGAGATAATTTAACACATTCTACCTCTCACTTTACTTTCTCTCAGTATATTCTTTTCTCACTCTCACTGCCCTTTACCTATACACATACTCCTTCTAACTACTCTAATAATAAGAAAGTTTTTTGAGTTCCAATATCATTTAGAATGTAAACAGTTTAATCTTATTGAGTCCCTTTGATTTTCCTTATCCCATTTACTTTTTTATGCTTCTGTTGAGTTTTGTATTTGAAAGCCAAATTTTGTATTCTCTCTTGGCTTTTCAAGAATGTTTGAGAGTCCTCAGTTTTATTGAATGTCCATTTCCCCCCTAGATTACACTCAATTTTACTGGGTTGGTGATTCTTTGCTGTAATTTTAGCTCTTTTACTCTTTGGAATAGCATAGTCCAAGCCCTTGGAAACTTTTATGTAGAAGCTACTAAATCTTGTGTTGTCCAGGTTGTGATTTCATAATACTTGAATTGTTTCTTTCTGGCTGTTTGACCTGAAAACTTTGAAATTTGGCTATAATATTCCCAAGAGTTTTCATTTTTAAGATCCCTTTCAGGAAGTGATTGGTGGATTCTTTCATTTTTTATTTTACCCTCTAGTTTGAGAATATCAGAATATTTTTCCTTAATAATTTCTTAAAAGATTTTTTTAGGCTTTTTTTTTACATGGCTTTCAAGTAAGTCTAATAATTTTTTTAAAAAAATTTAATTTGTTTTTTGTGGGGCAATAGGATTAAGTGACTTGCCAAGATCACACAACTAGGTAATTATTGTCTAAACCGGATTTGAACTCATGTCCTTCTGACTCCGGTGCTGGTATTCTATGCACTGTACCACCTAGCTGCCCCGAAGTAGGTAGTTTTTAAGTCTCTGATCTGAAGTTTTATCCTGCCTTGGTCAACCTGATGATAAGCTTTACCAACTATTTAATCTAGTTCTTTCTTGAGGAAAAGACATAGATCTTGTGACCAGGTCCATATTTGAATATGTTTAAGCTTTATAGGTCCTACTTGTACTTCATTAGTGTGGAGAACCAATGTCATCAGTTGCTCTTCATAAGGTATTATAGTGAGGCCTTAATGAGAGTAACAATAGAAATAATAATGAATTTGAAATATGATTCTAAGGGCTAAAAAATTCCAGAGAATATACTTTGGTAAGTAATTTAACTCAGTGTAGAAAGAGATTAGTATATATATATATTCATCATATTCTTTTTTTTAGGTTTTTGCAAGGCAAATGGGGTTAAGTGGCTTGCCCAAGGCCACACAGCTAGGTAATTATTAAGTGTCTGAGACTGGATTTGAACCCAGGTACTCCTGACTCCAAGGCCGGTGCTTTATCCACTATGCCACCTAGCAGCCCTAGTCATCATATTCTTATGATTATCAAGTTTTCTAGGGTGAATGACCCTATTATAGTTCTGAAACAAATGTATTTCATTTCATTTTAAAATTTAAAATGTTATTGATGCTTTTTTGTTTTTCTTATCATAGTTATTTCTTAATAGAAAATGCCCTCTAACTCCAATCCATTGAGCCCTTCCTTGTCACAAAGACAATGAAATAATAACAAAACTGAAATATTTGAGGATGAATGCAACATTCTATATTCAAAGTTCCCTACCTCTGTAAGAGAATTAATAATATTTATGCCTTTTCTCTTTGTAGGGCCAGTGATAATTCAACTGCAGTGGGGTTGGCTGTTTTTTTTAACTTACATGAATGTAGTCATTACACATATTATTTTCCTGTCTACTTTTCATTTCTCTAATAAGCAGTGGGGAAAGCACATGATTCTCTGATGCTTGCATTTTACATATTTTAGAAATATAATAAGAACCTCTGATAGCAATGGCCTTTTCCACCTTTCATTTATTACTATTGGACTTGCCATAAAGTTTTCATTTACTTATGGTTTTACCAGGTCTCACATGAAGAACCTTTTAGGTAATTGGTGATTGGTAATAACCATGATGACTAGAGACAAATATACTATTTCCTCAGATAATAACTCTCAGCTTTTGAAATGCTTTCTTGCTCACTAATTTGACAAGTCTTTCATTCTGTACTTTGTGCACAGTCTGCTAGGCAATTAACACCTATTAAGTAAGTTTTAGGCTCATCCCATGGCTTTATCTTCTAACTAGGGTATCAATGCTGTGAACTTTCTACTTGTACTATATTCTAATCTTGAGATGGAGAAAGAGGGAAGCTTTTGGTAAGTTGAAGAATTGGACTTTGTAAATAGAGAAAAATACCAATTCTGACTAAGTAAGGATGGGCAGTCCTCCCTATTGGTCCATAATCCTTATCTATTCACATTGACTCTAAAGATCCATTCCCCATAGTAATGATTCTAAATCTTTTTTTATTCCCTCTCTGACCCTTCAGCTAGACACCTCCCTCCCCCCACACATACATAAAGCAGATAACATAATCTTCTACTTTATTGAGGAAAATGAGACTATCTAAGTATGTATCTCTCTCATTTCCTCCCTCTTTTCTCCTTTAATCTTCTGGCCACCATCACTTTACCCTTTTTTTTTTTTTAGGTTTTTTTTGGAAGGCAGATGGGGTTAAGTGGCTTGCCCAAGGCCATACAGCTAGGAAATTATTAAGTGTCTGATACAGGATTTGAACCCAGGTACTCCTGACTCCAAGGTCAGTGCTTTATCCACTGAGCCACCTAGCTGCCCCTCACTTTACCTTTTTGCAGAAGAATAGGTATCTCTGCAGATACCTAGGTTTCTGGATTAACAAATCTTTATTGAATTGAACTGATTTGCATTCCATACCCTCCTACCATCTCTAAGAATTTGTTTTAGTTTCTCTGCTGTCATTTGAAATCTCTCCTCCCCTAATTCTTTCCTATGTATGCACAAATATGTTCAGTTCTCCCATTTTCTTAATTACACTTCCTTTGACCTTTCTATGTATTTACCTAGTATCATTCCTCTCTCCTTTCATTTGCTGCTTATTTTCTCAAAGAAATTATTTATACTGGATGTTTTCACTTCCTCAGCATCCTCTTTCTCCTTCTGATTCATCTTTCTTACAGAGTGCTCTGCTGAAACTGTTCTCTCAATGGTAATAATGACTTTCTAATGATCAAATCCGTTGTCCTCCTTTCAGGTGTCATTCTTATTGACCTCTCTACAATATTTAGTCCTAGTGCTCTTTTTCCTTTTTAATGGTATTTCCTTTAAACTTCTAAGACATTACAAAGTTTTCTGTATCTTTCCTTTTAATGACCTTTTTTTTCCTTCACTGATTCATTCTCTTTCCCAGTTCTTAAGTTCTGTTTCCTAAGGCTCTGTTCTTAGCCCTCTCCTTTCACACATCTCATTCAATCCCATGACTTCAATTCTCACTAATAATAGTTTCATCTTTTCCTAAAATACTGGACTCAGTGAATTTAAGCTTAATTCTTTAGCATGTGCATAAATCTCCCTCAAAGTTTGTAGCATATTAAGGTTTATTTGGAGCTGTGTAGCTATCCCTCATTGAAGATATGTGTTAACACTGAAACTTTCCAGTATCTAGAGAAAATTCATTGTCATAAGACCCACTGTAATTTATGAAGATAGATGCAGTATTTTGGAAAATCTTCCACTTATATGAATAGCTACCTTCCTGCAAATCACAGATGGCTTTGTAAGGGTAGTTGACTTTATATAAGTCAATTGGATCCCATGTTGAGAGTAGGTTGAAAATTCATTCATGAGAGGCAACATAGAGCATGAACAAAGTATTGCCCTTGAAGATAGGAAATAGTTCAAGTCCTGCTTCTGATACATATTAGCTCTATGTCCATGGGTAAGTGATTTAACCTTTCACTGATTAAGCAACTTTCTAAGATTATAAGGTACAGAGAAAATATTAAGCTGCATGACTGAGTTTCCTTACCTGGGTGTTTCTTAAACCAAAGAAATCATAGGTCCAGTCTCTTTCTATTCCATAATTAATACAAATTTATAAAATCTTGAATCTGCTTGGCTACTAAGGGAATAAAATAGTGTAATAATTCTATTTTAATTTAGCTATAATGATAACTTTAATTATTAATCATCTTTCTCATTTGTAATTTCTAAAACTATTCCATACCCTCCTATCATCTCTCTAAGAATTTGTTTTAGTAATCACTCTTTCTCTGTTGACATTTAAAAATCTCTCCTCCCCTTATTCCTTCCTATGTACCCTCAAATATATTCAGTTCTCCCATATACTTCATTACACTTTCTTTGACCTTTCTATGTATTTACCTAGCACCTTAAGGTTACTTCATGAGCCAGAATCATTTATTCATTCAGCAAACATGTATTAAAATCATGTTATTTATTTATATTATTTTGTGCTTATTGATTCATTATGAAAAACTTATTATAACTTCACAGACAAAGCTAACTTTGCTTAAAAGATGTGCTATATGTGAGACATATTTTAAGTAAGGCATACATTAGGAAGACACAGACTTTGCATAGGTTCATTCCTCATATTTGGAGAATTTCCAGTGGCACTGAAAGTCCAAATGGAAGAAGGGCTCTTATGGAAAGTGAGAACCTTCAGATGATCTTGTTTGCAGATGACATTGTAAAGTTGTTTTATCAAGAGCCAAGACATGGTAGAGGCACCTACATGTGAGATCTACACAGTCATTCAAAAGATTTCAGTCTAAAAGTTAATCTGCACAAAACTAACTGGATGAAGAATATCTGTTGTCCAGAACTCTTGCAGAAGCAAGGTCAATTTGGATATATACTACAGAGGATACTTGAATCTAACCCACATTTGAACAGGCAGAAGAGAGTGGGCATTGAATTGCAATTGAAAAATTGTTCAGTACTTCTAATTACCTCAAACTTTTCCTTAAAACAATCATGTTTTTAACACCAATATAAGTCCATTGTTGCATTTTCCTCCTCCATTAGATTGTGAAATCATCAAGGGTAGGGTCTATCTCTTGTTTTTCTTTTTATCTGTAACACTGTACACATAGCAGGTGCTTAAGAAAAGCAATATTGACTTACTGACAGTATGATACTATATGGGTGTTAGCCATGGGATAACATCATCTCCAAATATTAGAAATTAAAATATTAATGAAGAAATGGATAATAGTAAACATAAAGAGGCTGAAGAATATCAATTAGAAAGATTCTTTTAAAAAGTGATGTAAAAAATCAGAGTTATGAATAGAAAAGTATATGTGCCAGTCATAGAGAGAGCTAGTGATAGTAAATAACCTACCCTCTCTACACTATTAAATTCAATTCAATTAAACAAGCATTTATTTTTTTTTCAAGCATTGTGCTAGACAAGGGGGAATTCAGAGACAAAAGTGAACTACTTCTTGCCCTCAAGAAGTCTATAATTTATTGAGGGGAAACAATATCACCTTATTAATTATGTACATAAAGTGAATAAAAAAGAATGGGAGATGAAAAGCACTAAAAACTAGAAGGAATAGTCAAAGGCTTTCAGAAGACACTGGCACCTGAGCTATATTTTTATAGAAAATCTAGATTCTATGAGGTTTAGGTAAAGAAAGATGGCACTTCAGTTATGGGTAACCCCTATACAAAGACATGGTGGTGCAGGATGAAGTGTTATATATAAATTACATTAAATAGGCCAGTTGTTATGGAATGTAGAGTTTGTGATCAGTATGGAAAGAGGTTGGAGCCATATTGTCAAGGGTTTTTAAATGTGAGTTAGAGGAGCTTTTATTTTCTCTTAAAAGCAATAGAAGGCAATGAAACTTAGTGAGCAGGGGAATGATGTGGTAAGCCATGTGCTTTAGGAATAGTATTAATCATGTAATTTTAAAAAGACCTGGCATGATGGAATGAATTCCTATAGAGGACTTATGTGAAGATATGGGTAATATTCCTAAGAAGATACTCTTGGAAGGACTGCCCATCTCTCTGAGATCACAAGTCTTTTAACTAGGGGATTTTAACTTTACAAGTCAACACATTAAAGAACTAATCCCCTTGGCATGTTCTACATTTTATTTATTGATACTATCTGATTTTTTCCTTATCTTAGTCTTCCTTATTGTCTTAATAGATTTATGTGGCAATAGTGATTCTTGGAATAGTGAAAACATGATTCTTGGCATAAAATAAATCATTAAATGAATATATTGCTGGGAAAAAATGAACTGGGCATAAGGTAAGAAGGATAAAAGAATCAATGATTCTCTGGTACTGATAGACTTCAAAAGAACTAGTATAAGGCTTCTAGAATGTTGGACATTCTCTGGGGAGATTTTATGAGAGATATTGCTAATAATAGTCCCGGATAAAAGACAGGTTTGACTTGTATTGGTGGAGGTGATACCTTCCCCCACTGTGATGCTGTCACAGGTCCATTGAAATACTGAAATATTACAATATAAAGCTCTTAGAAAGTCATACAATAGATGACAATATGATCTTTTTTGGTAAATTTTTTATGCTAAATAAATACAAAATGAGCAAAGAAAAAAATTGTCATGTACACCACAAACCATAAAAGAGAAGTCAATAAACAATGAATTTTATTTCAATAAAACCTTTATAATAAATACTAGACAAAGTTTTTAAAACTGCCTCACTTTGATTCTTTTTGACTTTCTTTTATTCTCTTCTGTGCACTTTTTACTTTATTTTCCTCCTCCCTCCATTCTGTACCCTACAGAAGTCTACAATTGAGAGAGAGAGAGGGAGAGGGAGTGGGGGGGAGGGAGAGAGAGAGAGAGAGAGAGAGAGAGAGAGGAGAGGAGAGAGAGAGAGAGAGAGAGAGAGAGAGAGAGAGAGAGCGAGAGAGGCATATATATATATATATATATATATATATATATATATACACAAATATACACTCATACCCATATATGTAAGACTATAGTATACTTATTTCCACCTGTCATTTATTTCTTTGAAGGTAAATGTCATCTTCCTTTATAAGTTCAAGTCTTCCCTTGCTTTTCTAAAGCAATCATCTTATTATTTCCTATACCACAGAACTGTTCCAACCCGAACACATTACATCTGAATGATTATCTATGAAAGTTCCCCTCAATTTTCTGCATACCTCCTATTCAAGGCTACATAGATTTTATACATTCATATATATATATATATGTATATATATATATATATATAAGAAAATTTTATTTTGAAATAACTAAATTTATCTTTTTTATATACTTCAACAATGTTCTCACTTTATAATATAATTCAAGGTCTAAAACTACTGAATCTACTTCCTTTACATCTTTTTCTACTGGTTTCTTTGAAGTTCCAAACTTTTCTTCTTCCAAAAGAACTTTGTTGTTATGTTTTCTGAGAAAAATAATTTTTTAGTAATGGAATGAATAAATAGATTAGTTAGATAAAAGCTGTCATTTAGCAATTTTTATTGGCTTTACCTACCCATGAACAATAAATATTTATTCAAGTATTTTGATCTGAGTTAATTTGTAAAAAAAAAAGGTGTTTTATGTTGTTTGTATAACTCTTGATTCCATTTAGGCAAGTATATACTCAGGTATTTTATACTGTTTGGGAATTTTAAATGCAACATGCTCTTTACAGTAATCTTCCCATATAATCTTGTGGAAAATTATTAAAACAACATGAATAAAACTGAGAAATTCTTGTTCCATTTTAGAAAGTTCTATGTAGCATTGTGAAGGTCAGGGTAATGTAATGTAATGGATAAAGAGTCAATCAAGAAGTGAGGGAGGCTTTGGTTTAAGTTTCCTCTGTTCTTACTGGCTATGTGACAATGCCCAAGCCACTTAACTTCCCTGTGTCACAGTTTATTCTTTAATTTTATAATTTAGAGAACATTTTGACATCTTCATTGGTAGAGAAATTTTCCATGTTTGGTCTGACTTTAAAAAAGGGAAAAAATCACTTTTATAGTTGGTCAATAAATGCTTCAATAGATTAATAAAAGAATAACAAAATATTCTTTCTCTTAAAGAAAGTCACATAATGTCCTTTGGGGTGATAGAATGTGTCTCAATACAGAAAGCTGAAATTTTAACAAAGCTAAATCTGGATAATGAACCGCAAATCCAGAGTGACTAGACTGCAAATCTAAATTGCTTAGATTTGTTCTTATAAAACAGTATGATCCTGTGAGAAACCAGAATGGGGCAGAATCTGGTCAAAATTATAAAGCAAATAGTTATTCCTTTGCAAAAAATCAGATCACCTTTTCACATTTTTTCCTTTCCTTTTATTGTCCTTCCTAGATGTACATGTGTCCCTTGCAGGTATGAGCAAACTAAGAAATAATCATTTTTTTTGTAAAGTGCTTAGGTAAGAGGTATATTTTACAACTCTCCCAACTCCAATTGATGTATGTAACAAGATAATCTATGCCTTTATATCTTTATTAAATGAGAATGACTCACTGATTGAACTACAGAATCAAACGTGTAAACTAAGTGTGAACAATACCTAGACAAGCTGTTAATTCAATGGCTTAATCAAAGGTGTGAACTAGGTACAAGGAATGAAGTGCTTGAAGAGTCATGGGATGAAATCAGATTATGAAGTTTATTGTGACTAAAAGAATTAGACACATCTCTGAACCCCTGTATTTGGAGGCAGCTGCTGATGCAGTGGATAGAATATTTGACCTTGGAGCCAGGAAAATCTTGAATTCTAATCCAGTTTCAGAGGTTCCTAGCTTTATGACCCTAACCAGTCTACCTAACTTCTATTTGTTTCATCAATTGATAAATGAGGATGATAATAATTAAATTTACCTCTCCAGAGGATCAAATGAAAGAATATATGTAAAAATGTTTAGCATCATGTTTAGCATCATGTTTAGCAACTTCCCTCTCCGAATCTCAGAGAGATTCCATCACAACATTCTAAAAATTGCCTTGAAAGTTAACGTTTCAGAGTAACTAGGGATGAAGGGAAAGAGTGTAAAGAGAGTGTTTCTCTCAACCCATTCCCCATTGATCATGTCATTATAGAAATATTACATTTCATCTTTCTAGATTTGATCCCTCTTTCCAAATATATGGGATCTTTTTGGACACCCATTGTGTTAGCTCTGAGTCTTCTGACATTGGCATATATATAATAAGCGTACCATCTCTACCTTCATGCTAGTGCCACCTCTAGCATGCACCACAAGAGAAATCCTTACAGGCAGACATTGGTAAATTAATGACTACAAGTACTGAATGTAGAGATTTAAGAAAGGTCCTCTGGGGCACACCTAAAACTCAGGATCTCAGTGCCCAGCTTTGGAAAATGCTTCTATTCTCTGGTAGCATGGTTTCCATTTTGCTCCCCCTTGACCAGATCCCTGTTTGACTCCAGGATAAGTATGAATGGACTTTAGAAGTTCTCTACTATTTATGTGGAGATCTATAATCCCCTAAATTCTCTAATAACCACATAAAGATGGAAATTCTGATCCTTTTTTTACAAGGTAACTTCCCTCTGGACCATCCTCTATAAAATAAAGAAATCCCTATGATAATTCAGTCTGAATAAATGAATATTTCTTTTGAACCGACTCTATGCCAGCCAGAGTGTGGAGGATACAGACAAAAAGCGGGAGAACTTTACCTTCAAGGAGTTTATGTTTTATGGGAGTGAAACAATATGTTCACTGTTAGGTAAACTTAAAATTTATAGAAAGTAACGACACAGTAATTTCAACAGAGGAAAATAATGAAAAGCTCCATGTGGGACTTTTTTGGATAAAGTTGTCTAACTGAGCAGCTGTTCTTACAGAAACCTAGATAACAGTAAGCTTCAAAAGGATACGAAATCTAGAAGTCAAAAATTACATAATTAAAAAAATTAAAGAGGAAAGAGAAAGGTAACTTGTGCAATTGTGAATGTGGAGACATTCTTTTTTTTCATCCATTTTTATTTTAAACTTAAATACAAAAAAGATAAAAGAAAAAAACATTGCTATATATTTAATAGACTATAAGAGAGAAATCAATATAAAGCAAGACAGCCTATAAAATAAATACTACACATAGTTTTTAAGGCTGCCCAGCTTTGCTTCTTTGTTGGTTTTCTTTGTTCTTTATTAAGTACTTTTTACTTTTTTTCTCCTCCCTCCCCTCATCACTCTAAAGAAGGCTACAATCAAATATAGATATTATATCCATATATATACATATACACATATTTGTATTTTTGTATATCTACACAGATGCATAGAATCTATAAACTTATATTTATATACACCTATACGTCCATACCCATATACATGATTGTATCATACTCATTTCCTCTTATTGTTTTCTTTTAAGATAGAGAACATTTTCCTTCTGTGACTTCCCATGTTTTTCTAGATAAACTAGTTCATTATTTTCCCAAGGGCAACTAGGTGATGTGGTGGATAGAACACTGAACTTGGAGTCAGGAGAACAGAAGTTTGAATTTGACCTCAGACACTTGACAACTGCTGACTTTGTGATCTTGGGCTAGTCACTTAACACTGATTGCCTCACATCCTGCTTCATCTCCAATCATTCTGATTCAAACATGGCCACTGGACTCAAATGGTTCTGTAGGAGAAAGTGAGGCTGGTGACCATAGTACACAGCACCTTCTCACTAAAATCCAAATCACTGTGCTTGTCATGGCCACCATCTTCATCCTCCTACACCACAGAAATACTTCAACCCAAACACATCATATCTGAGAGATTGTCTATGAAATCTTCCCTCTCCAATTTCCTGTGTTCCTTCTTTTCTTGACTGCATAGGTTTTATTTACACAATAAAATTTTAATATCAAATCATCAAACATACTTTTTACATTTCAACAAAGTTCTTATAATATAGTCTATGGTCTGATACTGCTGAATCTATTTCCCTTATGAACTTTCGGATCTGTTGTTCTTTCAAATGAACTTTGTTATTATTTTTCTAACAGTATAATAATTTTAGTAATTTAATTGGAATGACATTGAATAGATTAATTAGGTAAAATTGTCATTTAAAATTATATTGGCCTTACTTATCCACGAACAATAAATATTATTTCCATTATTCAGATCTGAATTTCTTTGTATCAAATGTGTTTTATTTTTGTAAAAATGTGTTTACATGTTCATTTTGTTCCTGTACCTGTTTTGGCAGGTATACGGATAGATGTTTTATACCTTCTAGATATTTTAAATGGTGTAAAACAATATTAAATACTATTGCTGTCCCAGTGTAGTTTCTCTGCTTTTCACTTTTGATTAAATCCATTTTAACTTTAACTTTGTCTGAGATCATGATTCCTATCCCTATTTTTACATACTAAATTCTATTTCTACCCCATATTTTATCTTTATTTTATTTTATAATGCTTCCTGAAAACAATTTATTGTTTAATTCAAATATTTTATCTGCTATCCATTTCTTTTTTTATCCTAATCACATTCTAAGCTACAATTATTGCTAGGTAGTGCAATGAATAGAGCCCTGAAATTTGGAGTTTAAATCCGACATCAGACCTTTGACACTTACTAGCTATATGACTTTGGGCAAGTCACTTAACCCTGATTACCTCCCATCCAGGGCCATATTTAATCGTCCTGATTCATATCTGGCCACTGGACCTAGATGACTCTGGAGGAGAAAGTAAGGCTGATGACTTAGCACAGCCCCCCTCACTCAAATCCAATTCCTGTGCATGTCATGTCATCACCTCCCTGATGGTACAGTCTTCACTGAGAATGAAGGACAAACATCATTTTTCCTCATTAAGCTTTTATCAGTCTATTTGCTCTAACTCTCCTCATTCCTCAGGATCTAATGACTCCTTTTGAATTGATTTAATATTCTTTTTTAAAAGAAAATTTATTTAAATTTTTGAGTTCTAAATCTATCCCTCCCCATAGACCTCCCTGAGATGGTAAACAATCTAGGTTATACATGTATAATTATGTAAAATATTTTCATATTGGCCATTTTGTACAAGACAACTCAAAAGAAAAAATCAAAGAAAGAAAGTGAAAAATAGCCTACTTCAATCTATAGTCAAACAATATCAGTTCTTTCTCTGAAGGTAGATAGTATGCTTCATCATTGATCCTTTGGAATTGTGTTAGATAATTGTTTTATGGAGAAGATCTAAGTCATTCACAGTTCTTCATCAAACAGTATTACTGTTACTGTGTACATACAATGTTCTCCTGGTTTTGTACACTTCACTATGCATCAGTTCATGTTTTTTCCCCCTAAAATCATCCTGTTTGTCATTTTGTATCACAGAATAATATTCTGTTGCAATTATATAGCCACAGCTTGTTTATCCATTCCCCAATTGATGGGCATCCCTTTGTTTTTCAATTCTTAACTGCAACAAAAAGAGCTGCTATAAATATTTTTGTACCAATAAGTCCTTTCCCTATTTTGGAAATATAGACTTTGGAATATAGAACTATTAGTGGTATTGATGGATCAAAGATTATGCATAGCTTTATAATTCTTTGGGCATAATTCCAAATTGCTCTCCAGAATGCCTGAATCTATTCACAACTCTACCAGTAGTGCATTAGTGTCTCAGTTTTCCCACCTTGGTGCCAACATTCAACATTTTCCTTTTTTTTTTTTATCATATTAGCCCAACAAAGAAGTGTGAAACAGCATTTCAGAATTGTTTTAATTGATATCTTTCTAATCAATAGAAATTTAAAGCATTTTTACATGATTTCCTTTTCTGAAAACTTAGAAATGAGGTTTTCATCAAAAATACTGGCTGCAAAAATTATTTCTCATTCTTAAAATTTTGATTGCATTGATTTTTGTTTGTACAAAATCTTTTAAATTTTATATAATTAAAGCTATCTATTTTATATTTTGCAATGCTCTCTTTATCTTTTTTCATTCTAAATCCTTTCCTTATCCATAAATCTTATAAACTATTCCATGATCTTGACCCTATCTTGGTGAATGCTGTGAGATGTTGATTTATATCTAGTTTCTGTCATACTGTTTTCCAGTTTTCCTAGAAGATTTTTTTTTATCAAATAATAATTTTTGTTCAAAAATTTTGAATCTTGGGTTTGATCTTTGATTATCATTTTATTAATTATTAATTATTATTAATTATTATTTTGATTATTATGGTCATTTACTATTTACTATTTCCATTCATTTCTTTTTCTTCTCTTTATTGTTTTTTGTTTGTTTTTTTGTTTGTTTCAGATTTTTCAAGGTAATGGGGTTAAGTGGCTTGCCCAAGGCCACACGGCTAGGTAATTATTAAGTGTCTGAGATCAAATTTGAACCCAGGTACTCCTGACTCCAAGGCTGGTGCTCTATCCACTGTGCCACCTAGCTGCCACCTAGCGGCCCCCCCTTCTCTTATTGTTAAAACTGCTATTTGTAGTCCAATAATGAATAATAGAGGTATAATGGGATTCCTTGATTCATCTTGATAGTGTTAAGGTGCTAGGTTATCCCCATTATAGATAATGCTTTCTGGTGGTTTTAGATACATAGTACTAATCATTTTAAAGTAAGGGTCTTACTTTAAAGTTCCCTAGTGTTTTTAATAGGAATTGGTACTGTATTTTGTCAATGGCTTTTCCATTCTATGATTTGTTGGTTTTATTATTGATGTAGTTAATTATACTGATAATTTTCCTAATATTGAGCCAACCCTGCATTCATTGTATAAATCTCACATAGCTGTATGAGTATGATTTGTATGATAGACTGCTATAATCTCTTTGCTAGTATTTCATTTAAAATTTTTGCATCCATATTCATTAGGGAAATTGTCTATTATTTCACTTTTTGTTTGCTTTTTCCTCTTTTAAGTATTAGCAACATATTTGTGTCATTAAAGAAATTTGATAGAATTCCTTCTCATCTATTTTTCAAATAATATATAGTATTGGGAATCATTATTATGTTAATATTTGGTAGAAATTATTTTTGTGAATACTTTTTGTGATCCTTAGAATTTTTTCTTAGGGAGTTCATTGATGACTTGTTCATTTTTTCTAATACTGGGTTATTTAAGTATATTATTTCTTCTTCTGTTAATCTGGATAATTTATATTTTTGGATAGTCATCCATTTAATTTAAATCATTAAATTTATTGGTATATAATTTGGCAAAATAGGTCCTAATAATTGTCCTAATTTTCCTCTTCACTGGAGGTAAATCCATCCTTTTCATTTTTGATACTAGTAATTTGTTTTCTTCTTTCCTTTTTTAAAAAATTAAAATATTCAATGGTTTATCTATTTTATTGGTCTTTTGTATAACCAGTTTCTAGTTTTATTTATTAGTTGAATGTTTTTTCTTTCACTTTTATTAATCTCTCCTTTGATTTTTCAGGATTTCCAGTTTGGTGTTTAATTGGAGATTATTTTTTCTAGATATTTTTAATTACATGCCCAATTTATAGATATGCTTGTCCTCTATTTTATTGATATGCACTCAGAGATATAATTTTTCCCCTAAGTACAACTTTTGCTACATTCCATAAATTTTGGTATGTTGTCTCATTATCATTTTTGTTAGTGAAATTATCACTTGTTTCTAGGATTTGTTCTTTGATCAATTTGTTTTTGAGAATTAGATTATTTAATTTCTAGGCCATTTAAAATCTTTTCCATTTTCCATCATGTAATGTAATTTTATTGCATTATGATCTGGAAAGAATGCATTTAATATTTCTGCTTTTCTATATTTGGTTGTGAGGTTTTTGTGCCCTAATACATGGTCAATTTTATGCACATGTCATGTACTGCTGAGAAAAGGGTATATTCTTTCTATTATCATTCAATTTTCTCCAGAGATTTTTTTGTATCTAACTTTTCCAGAATTTTATTCATCTCTTTAACTTCTTTCCTGTTTATTTTTTATTAGATTTATCTAGTTTCAAGAGGATAAAGTTGCGATCCTTTACTAATAATGTTTTGTTATCAATGTCCTTCTGATACAATTGCTTTTTTAAAAATTTAGATGCTATATCATTTCATGCATATATTTTTCATATCAATATGACTTCATTATCTATGGTACCTTGCAGTAAGATATAGTTTTCTTCATTATCTCTTTTAATTAGATATGCTTTTGCTTTGTTTGAGATTTTGATTGTTACTACTACTTTCTTTGCTTCAACTGAAGCATATTAATTCTTCTCCAGTTCCTTGCCTTTAACCTGTGTCTCTCTGCTTCAAGTCTCTTGTTTCATGTAAATAATATATTTGTAGGATTCTGATTTAATCCATTCTACTATCTCCTTCCATATAGTGGATGAGTTCATTCCATTCATGTTTAGGGCTTAGAAAATTGTATACTTCCCTCCATGCTATTTTCACTTGTTTATGCACATTTCTTACACCCTACCCTTTCCCCCTCCATAAGTGTTTGTTTTACTTATCACCACCTACCCTAATCTATACTCCCTTTTATCAATCCTCCCCCCCTTAGCCTTCTAATATCTCTGTCCCTTTTCACTTCTTTATAGACTAAGATAGATTTCTTTATCCAACTCTTTATGGCATTTACTCTTTGAGCCAGTTTTAATGAGAGTAAAATTTCATCATTGCTTTTTTTACACTATCTAATCTGCACCACATTATAATGTCTCTTTTCACATTTCTTTTTATGTCAGATAATTAACTCCATTCAATCTCTCCCCTTTAACCCTTCTTCAAGCAAAATTTTCCTTCCAACCTTTTATTTTGTTTTTAGGGGGATATCATCCCATTATAGTTACCTTATATCCACACCCTTTGTCTATATAGACCCCTTCTAATTGCTCTCATAGCAATAAAGTTCTTAAGATTATATTGCCATATAGAAATATAAACAATTTAACCTGACTGAATTTCTTATGTTTTCTCCTTTTTTGACCTTTAGTCTAGCATTTGAAGGTCAATTTTTTCTTTTTTTTTTATTAAAGATGTTATTTATTTTGAGTTTTATAATTTTTCCCCTAATCTTACTTCCCTCCCCCCACCCCCCACCCCCCACAGAAGGCAGTTTGTCAGTCTTTTACATTGTATCCATGGTAAACATTGATCCAAATCGAGTGTGATGAGAGATATCCTTAAGGAAGAAACATAAGGTATAAGAGATAGAAAGATCAGACAATAAGATGTCAGGGTTTTTTTTTTTTTTTCCCTAAATTTAAGGTAATAGTCCTTGGTCTTTGTTCAAACTCCACAATTCTTCTCTGGATACAGATGGTATTTTCCATTGCAAGACAGCCCCAAATTGTCCCTGATTGTTGCACTGATGGAATGAGCGAGTCCATCAAGGTTGATCATCACCCCCATGTTGCTGTTAGGGTGTACAGTGTTTTTCTGGTTCTGCTCATCTCATTCAGCATCACTTCATGCAAATCCCTCCAGGCTTCCCTGAATTCCCATCCCTCCTGGTTTCTAATAGAATAATAGTGTTCCATGACATACATGCATATAGCACAGTTTGCTAAGCCATCCCCCAGTTGAAGGACATTTACTTGATTTACAATTCTTTGCCACCACAAACAGGGCTGCTATGAGTATTTTTGTACAAGTGATGTTTTTACACTTTTTCATCATCTCTTCAGGGTATAGATGGAGGATTGGTATGCTGTATCAAAGGGTATACATATTTTTTTATAAATAATGTTTTTATACATTAATAAAATATTCTTGTTAAACAGTAAACAAAATATCCCTCCCCTCAAAAAAATAGACTCACTTGAGCGATAAAGGGGAGAGAGAAAAATTAAAATTAAAAAATAATAGTAATAATTGTAGGCATGGCCAGGTGGTGCAATGGATGGAGCCCCAGCCTTAGAGCCAGGAGCACCTGAGCCCATATCCGGCCCCTACACCCAATAATCACCCAGCCATGTGACATGTAAGCCACTCCAACCCCACTGCCCTGCAAAAACCAAAAAGAAAAAAGAAAAAAAGGAAAAAAGACCCCAATCAAAATAAAATAGTAATAATAGTAGGGGGTGGCTGGGTAGTGGACAGAGCATTGGCCCTTGAACGAGGAGCACCTGGGTCCAAATCTGGCCTCACACAACCAACAATCACCCTGCTATGCAGCCCCAGGCAGGCCATCCAGACCCATTTGCCTTGCACCCCTCCCCCCAAATAATAATAATAAAAAATGTGCTTCAGTCTTTGTTCCAACACCAACATCTCTGTGATGGATCATATTCTTTATGGTAAGTCCATCCCAAAAGTTACTTCCATATTTTTCCACTGTTGCCATTGCTGATTGCAACTCCCTCCTTTCATATTTCTCCACTACCTGTTTTATATTTTCTCTCTCCTTTCACTGACTCTGCTGTAGGGTATCTGAAAGGCACAGCAGACAGATACCTGGCCCTAGGGCCAAGAGGCCTTGAGCCCCCATACCACCCTGTAGGCCCAGCATCTACCTGGCCTTATGGTCCCAGACAGGCCATCTGCTCCCAGCCCCTTACAAGAAGTAAAAAAGAAAATGTGTTATATCTGACCACTCTCCCCCCATGGCCCATCCTCTCCTCCATCATTCACATTACCCCCTTCCCCCTGTCCCTGCCCATCCTTCTTACTCCAGATGTCTGTACCCCACTGAGTATATATGCTGTTTCCTCTCCTAGCCACCTCTGATGAGAGTAAAGATTCCCTCATTCCCCCTTGCTTTGCCCCCTTCCATATCATTGCAATAGCTCATTGTAATAAAGAAAAATATTATATGAAGTATCTTGGCCTATTCCCCCCCCTCTCCTTTTTCTTTCTTCCATTACATTTCCCTTTTTTCTATTGACTCCATTTTTACATCATATTTTATCTTCAAATTCAGCTTTCTCCTGTGCTTCAACTATAAAAGCTCCTTCTACCTGCTCTGTTAATTGATAAGGTTCATATGAGTATTATCAGTGTCATTTTTCTATGCAGGAATACATGCAGTTCATCATCAAGTCCCTCATATTTCCCCCCTCTCCTCCAGTCTCTATGCTTCACCTGAGTCCTGTATCTGAAAATCAAACCTTCTATTCAGCTCTGGCCATTCCAACAGGAGCATTTGAAATTCCCCTAGTTCATTGAAAGTCCATCTTTTTCCCTGGAAGAGGACATTCAGCCTCGCTGGGTAGTTGATTCTCGGTTGTGTTCTAAGCTCTTTTGCCTTCCAGTATATTCCAAGCCTTACAAGCTTTTAATGTAGTTGCTGCTAAGTCCTGTGTGATCCTGACTGTAGCTCCGCGATATTTGAACTGTGTCCTTCTGGCTGCTTGTAATATTTTCCCTTTGACTTGGGAGTTCTGGAACTTGGCTATAATATTCCTAGGGGTTGGTTTTTTGGGATCTCTTTCTCTGGGGGGGGGTGTGAGTGTATTCTCTCCATTTCTATTTTGCCCTCTGCTTCTGGGATATTAGGGCAATTTTCCTGTAGTAATTCTTTGAAAATGATGTCAAGGCTCTTTTCCTGATCATGACTTTCAGGCATTCCAATAATTTTTAAATTATCTTTCCTAAATCTGTTTTCCATATCAGTTGTTTTTCAATGAGATGTTTCACATTTTCTTCTAATTTTTCATTTTTTTGGTTTTGAACTAACGAGTCCTGATTTCTCATAAATTCATCAATCTTCCTGAGTTCGATTCTTTGTCTGAAGAATTTGTTTTCCTCAGAGAATTTTCTTTTCTCTTTTTCCATCTGGCCAATTTTGCTTTTTAAAGCATTCTTCTCCTCAATAACGTTTTCTTTTTTTTAGTTTTTTTGCAAGGCAATGGGGTTAAGTGGCTTGCCCAAGGCCACACAGCTAGGTTGTGTCTGAGGTTGGATTTGAACTCAGGTACTCCTGACTTCAGGGCCGGTGCTCTATCCACTGTGCTACCTAACTGCCCCCCTCAATAACTTTTTGAACTGTTTTATTCATTTGACCTAAGCTGGTTTTTAGTATGCTATTTTCTTCAGCATTTTTTTGGATTTCCTTGACTAGGCTGCTGACTTCATTTTCATGTTTTTCCTGCATCTCTCTTATTTCTTTTCCCAGTTTTTCTTCTAACTCCCTCATTTGATTTTCAAAGTCTTTTTTGAGGTCTGTCATAGCCTGATCCCAATTTCTGTTTTTCTTGTAGTCTTTAGATGCCAGAGCTTGTGCTTCCTCATCTTCAGACTGAGTGTATTGATCCTTCTTGGGATCATAGATAATGTATTTCTCAATGATGTTCCTCTTTTTTTTCTCTGCTTGCTCATTTTCCCAGCCTAAGCCTGTTTTGGGGCTGCTTCCTGAGCTTTTGGGACACTCCCACAAGGTTCTCAGTGTGTGAGGCTCTGTCCTCCCTCCTGGTCTTTGAATGACCATATGCACCCCCCTCTGCCATGGGGCTGAGGTGGAGGGGGCCTGCTGTTCTATTTGGGGGGCCTAGACTGAGATCAGGATCTGAATGTGGTCAGAACCCCAGAGTCCTGTTCCAGGGACAGAGCTCTGCAGTTTCTCTTCACTCCCCTCCCTCAGCTCAATGGGCTCATACCCTGGGGGCTCCTGCTTACCAGCTCAGCCTGCTTATGTTTCCTGGATCTGGAATGCAGTGGCCAAGCAGCTTGCTGTGTGCCCTGAGGGCTGGACTTCAGTTGCTCACTCTGGCAATTTCTGTTTTTCCTCTGGTTCTAATATAGTATGGCAAGTTTCTTTAATAATTTCTTGTAAGACTTTTCAAGGCTTTTTTAAATTATAACTTTTAGGAGTTCACTAATTCTTATATTATTTATTCCTGGATTTATTTTCTATTTTATTTTGTTTTATTGTTTCACAGAGTCATTAGTCTCCACTTACTCAATTCTAATTTTTTAAATATTTTCTTCAGTGAGCTGAATTTGGCCATTTCTAGTTTTAGGGGTTTATTTTTTATTTTCCCATACCATTGACTCTTTTTTCATGATTCTCTTGTATTACTCTCATTTCTTTTCCCAATTTTTCTAATTTGTTTTTTAATATTCTTTTAAAGTTCTTCTGGAATCCTTTTTTAGGCTAGAGACAAAATTACATTTTTTTCTTTGAGACTTCCCATGTAGCCATTTTGATACTATTGTCCTCTTTGGTCCTTCCTATGACCATAGTTACTTTCTATAGTCCGTTTTTTCCCCTCATTTTTCTGCCTTTTTATGATTTGATGCTTTTATATAAAAGTTGTGTTCTGATCTTATACTCTCCCTATACAGTCTGGGTCTCTGGATCTTACTGTTGGCCTTCACTGGGGCTTTGGAGCTTAATTCCTTGCGTTCATTGGAGAATAGGTTACATTTCTGACTTGTACTGGATGAGTGGAACCTCTCTGTTGGCCTTTCTTGGGTGTGGGGTTTAGCTGCTGACTTGATTCAGGGATGGCCTTTTTTAACCTAGTTTGCTGTAACAGAGTCTTTCTGGTGGCTGGCCCTGGGGGAGGGATCCTGATGCTGGTCTGCCCCCAAGGGTAGGACCATGCTGCTGAGTTGCTATGGGCATCTCTGTTAGCAGACCCCATAGGAGAAATCCTGTTGCTAATCTGTTCTAGGGGTGGGGTCCTGCTACTGAATTGCTATAGAAACAAGGCAGAATAAGGTCTTGCTACTGGCCAGCCCTGTGATGGGATTCACTACTGGCCCTCAATGGGATCAAGGTCTTGCCAGTGGCTTGTGCTGGAGCTGAGGTCACTGGAGTCACTGTACCTCACTATGTTGCACACAGCGCTCACTGGTCTATGAGTCTGTTGGTTTTCAGGAGGATGGGGTCTCCTTGGTGGATTTTTCTGGGCTTAGAACCTTGCTGCAGACCTCCAGCTCTGAGGCTTGTTGCTGCTCTTAGTCCTTGCATCTCACTCACCCCAATGAGGCAGATCTTTCCTGAAGTCTGGTAATCTGCTTCCCTGCTCAGAGATCAATTCTGAGATAGTTTTCTAGTTGTTTAGAGGAGAATTTAGAAGGGTTTCAGAAAACTTCAGTTTTTCATCTCCGTACCACAAGTCTGATTTAATATTCTTTAATGAAAGTTAAATTTAATATCCTAGCCATGGCTACTTGTCTCCATTCAGGTCAAGTTATTGATTGAAATGCAGTGAGATTTTTTAAAAAGGAACACTCAGGAATGGGCAAGCTAGGGACTTCCACAACTGTTTATGTGAATCAGCATGTTTACTTGGAATCTGCCTATTGTGGCTGTTGTACTTGTCAGAGTAGGATTCTCAAGTTGGGAACCCACCCACCTCTTACAAGATAACTGAATCAAACAGGGGTCAGTTGCTTAGTTTGACAAAGGAAGTCACTACTGTTGAGAATCATCCTCGTATTAGGCTTCTTTTCTAATATTGTAGCCCTCTGCTGCTTCATCTCTGCTTATTCATTATAATAGAAAGGGAAAAAATAAGTGCTCTCTTATTATTATTTTACAAATAATTCTGCTAATTTTTATGTTTACTAAGAATAGGAATGGGGATGAAATTGCCCCTCTCCTCTTTTGGACATTAAGGGGTTTTCCTATGTTATGTGTTTTTATTTATTTTTTTTTGCTGTAATCAATTTGATATTTACTTTATTTAAATACAGCATACTCCTGATTCTAGGTATTATTTAGAAGAGGAGGAATGCTTGGGGTGATATCTTTTCACCCTTACGAATTGGGAGAAATAAGCTATTTTCTTCAACAAACTCCCTTTTGTAATCTTGTCTTCTTATAAATAAATGCACAGGATATCAGACCTTCATATACACCAAAAAGGTTTCAATCTATTGAATCTCCCTGAATAGCTTACATCCTTGAAATGTTAATTAGAAGGTGTTCTATTTATTTTTGTAACTCAGCTGGGAATTTTTTTTTAACTCTACTTCAGAAAACACAACAAATTCCTTTGATACTGATTTAAATTTTTTAGCACCTTAAATTTCTCTATTTCCTTTGGAAATTGGATATATTACATTTTTAGATTCACCTTTAATTTGAGATAAAGTGCCCCTTTATTTTGAATAGGTTAGGATTTGATTCTGGGAATACCAAATAATGGAATCTTCTTTAAGTAGCTCTAGAAGTTACCAAATCACTGGTTTGTATTCTCATTGGTGAAGGTACCATTTTGTGGAACTCTCTACTTGGATTTGGTGGATTAATTTCATTTGCCAACTACTAGTGACACTTATTAGAAGCCAGATTATTGTGATTTCAACAGGACTAGGATTGCCTTCAAAGGCTGAGAATATTTAACAACAACAACAACAACAAAAACATTTTCCCATTCTTGGTTCCAGAAGCACACAGAAAGCATGTGTTTTTAATTTGAACAGTCTGACTAAATGCATAAACATAATTGATTCATAGTTGACTACTAAGATTCTATAAATAATCTCTTATTTCAGTATTAAAATGTGAATTATCTTTTTTGACTTCCCTATCATCACTGCTATCATCCCATCATGTGTATTTTGGTTTTTAATTAAATCTTGATTTTTCTTTATAGGGCATTTTTTTTTCCTGGCATGACTGATCTTGTCAGTGCAATAGAAAAATCTATGCCCAATTGGTCTAAGGATAAAGAGGTAAGGTATCCAAAGGGAAAATTTTGAAGTAGTCAAAACTCAATCAATTCTCCTTTTTCTTTTTATTGCTTATATCCTCCCTTTAAAAATAATTTTATTTATGTTTTTTGTTATATTTTAAGTTCCAAATTGTCTCATCCCTCTGTTTCCATTTTTCACTAGAGAAAACTACTTTTTGACATAGATTTATGAATATATTTAAAACCATACTGTTCATACTAATATTTATCAGTTCTTTCTCTGGAGGTGAATAACATTTTTCTTCCACATATGAAATATTTTATGAATATATCTTATCTGGTCTAATGATCCAGTCTTCTGGTTTAATTTCTATGTTATTTTTGTTTTTCAGTCACTTTATTCATGACTGACTTTTTGTGATTCCATTTGAGGTTTTCTTGGCAAAGATAATAGAGTGATTTCTCATTTCTATCTTGAGCTCATTTTTAACCAATGAGAAAATGAGGCAAACATGGTTAAGTTAATTGCCAAGGGTCACACAGCTAGTAAATGCCTGAGGTTAGACTTGAAGTCAGGTCTTCCTGACTCTAGGCCCAGCACTCTATCCATTGAATTATTTAGCTGATCAAATTCTCTCTCTTCCCTGAAACTATGGCCAAAATATTCACATACCCTGTTCTCCAATTCCTGTGATTCTAACCACTTTTTCTCAAAGCTAAATTCTCCCTTCCTTTATATTATAGCTTCAGTTTATACCATTCATCTAAATTCCACCATAGCCTAATTCTTTTCCTTTTTATTCATTAATCAATTACATTTCAATCCAATTCTACTCCACTTCATCCCATTCTATACCATTCCACCCCACCCAAAAGGTCAAACATATATTAAGGTTACATGTAAGACTATAAAAAACCACCACCCAAATAAAATAACAAAAAAAAGTTTTCTTTTAACAAGTTTATTATTTCCTGGGGGAGGGGGAATAAGTTATATAAATACATAAGTATGCACATGAAAATTTAAGATAGAAGAAATTATTAACAAGTAGAAGTTTCAGGAAAAGCTACTTTATCTTTAAAACATATCTCAGAATTCCATCTGTATCCAAAGAAAGTACTGTGGAGTTTAAACAAAGACCAAAGACTATTAACTTTAATTTTTTGAAAAAATTATCTTATTATATAATTTTGATATCTCTTACATTTGTTTTTTCGATTTGGATCAATGTATAGCATGGAAACAATATAAAGACTATCAGACTGCCTTCTGTGGGGGAGGGAAGCCAGATTAGGGGAAAAATTATGAAATTAAAAAATAATTTAAAAAACATATCTCAGCTCTGACCCATCTCTTTTATACACTTACATAGGAATCACCCTAGTTCCAGCCTTAAAACATCTCACCTAGCCTATTCTAACAGCTTCTGAATTAGACCCCTAAATTCTAATCTCTTCCTTCACAATTTATCTTCTACTCAGATACCACAGTCATTTTCTGAAAGCATACATTCAGAACATATTGAATCTGTGGGTCCATATTATCTCTAGGATAAAATACAAATTCCTCAGCTTAATACTTAACTTTTCTTACAATCTGAATTAGTGCATATTACACTCCATTCACACCCTCTATGATCTGGTTATATTGTTCATCCTATATTATAAGCAAACTTTACTTCAATTCTGTATTTTTCTCTCTCCATGTTTTGTTCTACCAAGAAACTTGGCTCTCTGGACAGCACTGCATTTCCTGGAAATACTCTCTAGTACCTATTATTCCTTTCCCATTTGGCCAAGAGTAGAAGTTGGCATGGTAATTGCTCCTTAGTGCCATTTCTATTGTTCCACACAAAACAAGTTTGGCTTTAATCCCTGTCAAAATTCCAGAATGTATCATTAAAGGGATTTCTAAGGAACATCTAGAAGAAGACGTGATCACAAAGGGACAACAACTTCCCTCAGAACTGGTCTTGCCAGAGTAGCCTCTTTTCCTTTTGTGAAAGAGCCATAAAACTGGGAAATCACAGAATGCTGTGTATAGCATTTTCCTCGATTATAGTCATCATTTGGCAAAGATGGAAACTTGAGGGTTAAATGGTCATAAGTCATAGTCATGGTTAAATGACTACACCAAGTGAGTCTTCAATAATCTTTTAATGCCAGTTTTAATTGAAATCACTAAGGGAACGTACTAGGGATTTATGATCGACCTTGTATTATTTAATATTTTTATCAGTGACTTGGATATAATGATATAGATGATGTACTTATCAAATTTACATATGACAGAAATATAGGAAGTACAGGTAGCCTGCTCGGTAAGATTTAGCATAAAAAAAAATCTTGACTGAGGAGGCTAGGTGGTGCAGTGAATAGAGCACCAGCCCTAGAGTAAGGAGTACTTGAGTTCAAATCCATCCTCAGACACTTAATAATTACCTAGCTGTGAGTCCTTGGGCAAGCCACTTAACCCCATTTGCCTTGCAAAAACCTAAAATAAAAATCTTGACACATTAGACCACTAAGATAAACATCGATAGATTTGTGTGAGGTCTTAAACTGGTCCTAAATCTCAGTTTCAGAAGTAAAGCTTGGGGGGAACAGTACAAAAAGATTTGTGTATTTAATTGCATTGAAAGCTCAGTATCAGCCAGAAGTACAATATGGCAGCCCAAGAAGCTAAAACAATGTTAAGCTACCTTAAAAGAGTCACAGCATTCTGCCCTAGAAAACTGGTAGCCCATTTATAGTCTGCTCTGGTTGAGCCAGATATGGAATACTGTATTTGGTTCTGGGAGCCATCTTTTAGGAAAAACACTGATACAGCAATATGGCATCTGGAAAAAGATGGTGCAATATTTTGAGAACTTTTCATATAAGATCAGTTTTATAGAAGGGAAATTTTATCCCAGAGCAGAGACTTAGAAGATATACCAGTTGTCTGAAGTATTTAAAAGGCTAACCAATTGCACAGGATCAAATTTAGCCCTAAAGGTCAGAAAATGGAGCAATGGTTATAATTGCAAAGAGGGCAAAATAAGGGTTAGTGTGAAGAAAAACATTTTAACAATTATAGCAATCTTCAAATGGAATGGTTTTCTTTAAGTGATACTTTCTCTCACTAGAGGACCTCAAGCAAAGATTGAAGACCCCCTTAGAGATTCTATTAGACTTTTGTTAAAATCTCTTGTGCTGGACTCTTTTTGATATTCTGGGATGTGGCCACTCTGCATTTCTGCTTCTTGAATTGTTAACAGGGTTAGTGAACATGTATCATTATCCCCATTTGATAAATGTGGAAATTGAGGCATAGAAGATTTAGATTTCTAGTCCATATCCATACCAAAAAATTGATGGAAAGAGCCAGGTTTAAAACTAACCTTTTTTTCGTTTTGCCTTCAAGGTGACTGAAAGTATATTTACTTATGCATGGTATGGGTCCCAGAGCTGCTGAAATGAGAATCATTTGCTATTTGTTTATTGGTAATTTTGATTTATTGAAGGAAGGGAAGAAGGCCTGAAATTTTTAGGTTCAAAAGACATTGATGATAAATTTAGCAATGGAAAATATTCAGGGGTCTGGGTTCACAGACTTGGCTAATCTTCTCTCCTTTTAGAAAAGAACAGTCACAGAAGTCCCTGGGTATATGAAATTCCATTCCTGTTATTGGCTTAGAGAAAGGGTAGTATTCATCCTCAGTGGCTCATTTCAACCACAAAGACAAAAGAAAATGACTGTGGTGGCCAAGGTGATCCCTTAAGTGCACATCCCTCCTCTTCTCTCTGGTACCCAACCAATTTGTAGTTCCCCCCCTCCATTTTTCTTTTTCCTTTTTCTAAATGATTCAGCAACAAAATCAGCTCTGAAATGGCTAAATCAGAAAGTGTTCCAATAGTCTCAGTGTTTAGATCATTGTAAACGTAGAGACCATTTAATCCAATACTTTTATTTTAAAGATGTGGAAAATGATCTCCAAACATACTTGCTGAAGGTTACACAGATTTTCAATGGCAGTACTTCTATTTGAGCCCAGTTCTCTTATATGAAATCCAAGGCTTTTTTTTACTGCAATCTACTGTAGTTGTTCCAGCTAATGCCTTTTTTAATTCCTTCTCAGGTCTCATTGGGCACTTTGTTTTAAATTTGTTGAATGCCCTTAAAAACAATAATAATGGATAGTATTTACATGCTACTTTATAAGGTTTGAAAAATGCTTTACAAATATTGTCTCTTTTTTCTTTACAATAACCCCAGAAGGTAAATATTATTTGTCATACCTTTTATAATTAAATAAATTGAAACAGACAGAGGTTAAGTGATTTGTTCAGGGTCACATAGCTAAGAAGTTTCTGTAGCCAAATTTGCACTCAGGTCTCCCTGACTCCAGGTACAGTATTTTTTTTTTTTTAGTTTTTGCAAGGCAATGGGGTTAAGTGGCTTGCCCAAGTCCACATAGCTAGGTTGGATTTGAACTCAGGTACTCCTGACTCCAGGGCCGGTGCTCTATCCACTGTGCCACCTAGCCGCCCCATCCAGTTACAGTATTTTAACCTACATTCATCTGAAAATTATATTGTAATATTTCCTACTATAGTTATCAGTATTGAGAAGACTGAATTTTGTTGGTAGAAAGTTTACTCAATTGGAGTCAAAGATGAGTTGGAATGTCAACTCTTTTGTTTTCTTGCCTGGCCTGCTCCTCAGAATTCCTAAAGTCTTTGAGGTGGCATTATATATTATGAATTTCAAACTTTATGTTTTTTCCCCTGAGAGTCAATAATGGTCTTGTTCCTTTTAAAGAATAAGCCAGTTTTGAACCTCCCAAGAAAGAAAGTTATTGCTCCCATTCAGCTACATGACTCATTTTTAGCTACTTTCTTGGGACTGTCCTTCATTGAGAGACAAGGGAGATGGGTAAGTCATTACTTTCCCACTTAGCTTTGAATAGTTAGGTAACAAGATACCAGTTGACAATTATAATACTAACAAGGAGGGGTAAAAAGGTAATTAAGCTTAATAAAGAGAACTTCACATGAAAATAAGATAATCTTTTAGAAAGACTATCTTGTAGGCTGCAGCATTTAGACAACCTCGGGCTTTGGGTCAGTTATTTAATCTCCTTCATCAGCGCAGTGAACATGGTGACTAGATGACTCCAAGGATCTTCCCATCTCGATATTCTAGTATCTTTTTTAGTGTAGGAGGATGACCAAATGAAAGATTTGACTGATTTCCTGTGTCCAATCAACAGAGGCATATGAGCAACAAAGAATGCACTTGGGAGAAGCCTGGTGAACATGAGACAGTTTTTCACAGGAGTCTTTCTGACACTCTTGATATTTCTCTAGTGATGGTAGATAACACCTAGGGTTTTGCCCAGAAATCCCTTTGTTTTGCCCTTCCTTTGTTGTGATGATAGTGATGTTTGTTTGCCCCTCATGCTCAAAGAAAACCATGACAACAGGGAGGCGATACCAGGACATGCACATGAATTAGATTTGAGTGAGGGGATACTATGCAAAGTCACAAACCTAAGGGTCCTATGGCTAGATATGGAACAGGACAACTGGAGATTGCCCTGGATATGAGACAATCAGGGTTAAGTGTTTTGCCTAAGGTCATACAGCTAAGGGAGACTGAGGTTGTCTCTTGTGGATCAGAATTTCTGCTCTGTTTCCCCAAATAAGGAAAGGTGAACTTATTAGGTCAAGGGAGCATTTAACTCATGGCTTTAAAAGTTAGCGTTGATTATTGTGATTCATGAATGAGATAACAATGACATTATTTAAAGGAAATTAAGCACCATAACAAGAATAAATAGGCCAATTTTAAGTTTGCAAAATGCTTTCCTTGTATCACTTGAAGACTATAGTGCAAATATGGTTATCCTTACTTGACAAATGCAGAATATAAAGCCTACTATAGTTAAGTGACTCACTCACCTTCACACATCTAGTAAGTCAGAACTTGGACATGAGTTTCAACTTTCCTTGACTACCTGGAACAGCAGACTTGACTTCATACTTTGCTCCCTGCCTACCATGCCATGTTGTGTTAATTTGTTGCTCCAAGAAACAAAGAAGACGGGACCACTGCTGGATACATCTTCCTTTTATCACTGTTTTAAAACTCAGAGGAACAATTATTAAAGTAATAGTGAAAAGAATGCAAAAAATAAAGTCATTATTTCTCTTTTACAAACAAAGACAGGGGCATGGTCCTGGATGAAAATTGTTCTCTCCATTCTAATTATTTCAAAATCTGCTTTTATGTTTACCTGTGGCTTCATGAGTGTTTTCTGAGCAGAGCAGATATTTTGGGCACCTGCCAATCTTTTAATGCATTTTTTCTTTCGGTCTGTGAATGAAATTTTAAATTGCCCTGAAGGCAGTCCTCAGACCCTAGCAGTCTGTTCTATTATCTTTCTGTGAAAAGATCTTCTTACATCCTCAAAATGGGGGGGGGGGGGAGCTTTCCCTTCTCAGAGAGACACGAGTTGGCTGCAAATATGAAAATTCTGTTTATGGAAGATATTTCTCATGGGGAAAAATAATTCTCACATACATGACTCAATGCTTATTTCTAGAAGAACAAGGAGTTCAGGAAGCAAATCTATTTCTAAATCTAAATGAAAGCTTTATTTAAAGAGTGTAATTGGAATAAATCTCTAGTGAGAAAGTGGTTAAAGTGCACAGCTGCTGGAACTGAATTTACACTCTTTTTTTCCCCCTATAAAATCGAGGTTAGAGAAGTGCAGCCTGCATGTATGAACAAAATGTCCAATATCAAGGCATGTTGAGGTGTTATCTTCTCCTGGCAGTGTAATCATTAAAACCCTTTGTGCAAAACAAATGGATTTATAAAAAGAGTGCTGCTTCTTGGCACTGATGTTGTTGCTATTATGCAGAAGGAAGCTAAAGGAAGTTGATTATTTAAATGGACCCCAAAGCTGCACAAAGACTATGCCATCAAACCTTGGGGGTGTGTTTAGGGACATTCTTCTGATCAGAATGGTGTCCATTGCAATTGTCTTTTTGCCTTGGTAATGTCCCCAAATGTTTTCTTATTTAATCTCATTTGGCTTGCCTTCCCCTTCTTCATCTTTCTCTTTTTGCTTTTTTTTTGCCTTCTGTTCATTACTATTTTTTCTTCCTTTTCCTTCTTTTATTTTGTCTTCATTATTCCTCTTTTTCAGTCACTTTCTTCTCCTTTCCTTCCCTCTTACTTCTCTCCCCTTTTCTCATTTCTTTTTTCCCTCTTTCCCTCACTTCTGATCTATTGGTTCATGATAGAATCAATTATAAATTAAAAATCAAAACCATATGATTCTCTCATGATTTACTCAAAGCCCCCCAAGCTAAGGTAAAGCTAAGTTGTTTAGCCTGAGGTCTTTTACTTTTATGTAGTGCAAGCTATTCATTGGACTCTTCTGTATATTCTTAATAGCAGACATGAACCACATAGAAGCTAGGTGGCACAGTGGATAAGAGTGCCAGACCTGGGACCAGGAAGTCCTCAGTTTAAATCTGGTCTCAGACACTTCCTGACTGTGTATAAATAATATTTGTCCTTCATTCTCAAAGAAGATCATGACATCGGGAGATGCCATGACAAGCACTTGAAATTAATTTGAGTGAATGGGGCCATGCTGAGTCACCAGCCTTACTTTCTTCTTCAGATCTACCAGGGTCCAGTAGCCAGAAATGAATCAGGACAATTGGAGATGGTCTTGGATGTGAGGCAAGCAAGGTTAAGTGACTTGTCCAAGGCTTCACAGCTAGTAAGTTTCTGAGCTGGATTCAAACTCCCATCCTCCTGACTCCAAGGCCAATGCTCTATCTGCTGTGCCACCTAGATGACCTTCTTGGCTGTGCGAGGACAAATCACTTAACTTGTTTGTCTCAGTTTTTCACCTGACAAATGGGCATAATCATAGCCCTAGGTCCCATTATTCTTAAGAGGATCAAATAATATAAAAATTATCATATAAGTGCTAGGTTATTATTATTATTATTATTATTATTATTAAACATCTATGACCATTCATTCTTATATAATAAATCAAGAATTAAGAATGACTTAAAGAAATGGAGACATTTAGAAGTAAATTTTTGTCACCTGTATATATCATTTGGGGGGAAGGACCTGGACTGATTACTTTCTGGTCATTTCCACACTGTGCCATATCTCCCTGAGGCTTCACCCTTATCTCTACTCCACTAAAACCTTTTACTTCAATCCTTAGACTCTGATAGATGTGCTTTCATGCTACCTTCACCAGAATGAGACCACTAAGAAATTTCCAATCATCTCCAGCCCATGCCACTTCCACCCATCTTTCCAGCTCCCCACTTCCATTTTAGTTTTATCTTTGTTAATATAAGCTGGTTAAAGGCAAGTTTTGTCTTATTTTTTATATTGATAACCCTGATGTTTAGCACAGTGTCTGGAATATTTGATATATTTGTTTATCTATTTATCTTTTGTTTATCTAAATTTTAGTCTCTTTTAGCCTCAAACCCCCTTTTAACAGGTTTGAAAAGGCAGGGCAGCAGAGAGCTATAGATGCATCAACATATGAGTTTTACTTCCCATTCCAAGGCTCTACACCTCTTTCTTCCCTGCCCTTCGTGTTGCCACTGCCTAGCTTATTTTTTTCTGAATCCCATTTTCATCAGCTTTAGCTTGCACTTTCTTCCCCAGTCTCATCCACAATCCTGCTGCTCATTCTTATGATAGTTCCAAACTTTTATCTTGATCAAAGAAACTTTAATTCCCTCCATGATTTTTTTCTTTTCCAAGAGGCACTTAGTTACAAATAGGGGAAGGTTAAGATGCTGCCCAGATTATGCACCTAATGTGAATTGATAAAGGAATTAACAAAATGAAAAGAAGCCATGGCAATGAGAGATGAAGCATCTTGCCTATGCTTCCAATGCTTTTTAAGTGGCAACTTGATAGAAAGAAAAATGCTGAAACAGGGGACCTGGGTTTAAAGTCGAACTCTACTATTTATCTCCTGTTTATGCTTGGACAATTAACACCATCTCTGGACCTCAGTTAATTCATCTGTAAAATCACTTAAACATTTATTAAATACTTACTATGGGCCAGACACAATGCTAGGTGATAAGGAAAAGGACAAAAAATGTTAGTCCTTGAGCTCAAAGAGGTTATGTTCTATTAGGAGAAATATATGCAAATCATATATATATATATATATTTACATATATACACACATACATATATTTACATAACTATATATAAAGGTAAAATACATTTCACTTAAAGTCAAAAATTTAGTGGACAGCTATGACAATTTGATGAAAATATCACTGGTTCCAGAGTTTGAAGGAAATTGAGGTTTTTAAGATACAGAGGGAAAGAGGAAGTTTATCCCAGGAATGCAAGGCAAGTTATGCAAAATCATTGGTTGTGTATTATAATGACAGTTCTAAATTGATAATTCTATGACTTGAACCTAGATCTTCTTGATGCCATGGCATCTTCTCTTTAGCCCTATGCTTTTCTTTTTCTCTTTTCTGAGAGCTATCAAATCAAAGCCTAGTTCACTTTTTTGTCTCTGATATCTGGTGTATTCCATAGCATGGATGGACTCAGACTCCCTTTGACCTTCTTCTCTCCCTGCCTCCTTGTTCTGTTGTCTCTCTTGCTTGTGAAAGTAATTCGCAAGTAAGACTTTTATCAAACTTTCTTGTCTTCTTTTATCATATTTAGTGCTTTCACTAAGGGGTTTCATTTCATTATTCTTTCCTTCCTCTTCCCCCTGTCCACTTCAAATACTCCATGATTTCCTCATTTGACAATTCTATTGGTTTTCAAGTCTCTGAATGCTCAGAAGGTGGGGAAGTCATTGGAGCCTTTCCTTTGTACTGTATTCTTTTCTTTAGTATTAGAACAATCTCTTTTGCTCTCCTAACCATGTCCTTTCTTATGCCCTTTGGTGAAAATTTCTTCATCAGCAGGTGTGGCTGCATTAATCTCTTCTCTACCTATTCTATTGGGAGACCAGGTGCTGGAGTGTCAAAAAATTAAAGATTGCATTTGGTGGCAGGCCTAGTGGATTTGTGATGTGAAATATCTCCTCTGGTTTCCAGGCTCTTAGTTATGGGATCTCATTGTCATTGTATTGAAAGTAGAGATTCTTTATCACTATTTCATCCTTCAGTTCTTTTGATTTACACCCAGTGCCTAAGAACTATAGTACAATATGAGAGCAATAAAGTTACTTTCTTGTTGTTGTCTAGTAAAAGAAGGTGACAACTAGATGATAGAATCACAGTACACCTGCCACCAGATGGGATCTGAGTCCAAGACAATACATTCCTGGATGCTCAGGAATAGAGAAAATGCTACCCCACCCTCACCCCCTCAATCTAGATGTTGCTTTGCAATCCTTCCATAGAATTATAAAACTTGAAAAGACTCTTTTTTTTTCTAGCATGAGGAGTAGAAACTATACTCCAGTACAGCAACTTGCTAAGTGGTAAATCAAGCCTCCAATGAATGGGTTATCTTTCTGTAGGATGATGACCAAATGACTGAGGGAAAACCAGGACTATAGAATGACTTTAGAAGGCCCTTGGGTGCAGATTACCTTTTAAGTTGAGAAGAATGGAGGGTCTCTATCTTAAAATGATTAATGGAATGTAGTTTTAACACCTATCAGGAAGAGCAGTGAAGTTTACCAAGAACAGGCAAAGGATTAGCCCATGATTATGTATGAATTACTCATTAAACTGGGCTCTATGCCTTCTGGGTAGATCCAAAGTCTCTGCTGAATAGCAAAGATTTTACAGTTTGCCCAAGATGAAATCATACTGTGCAAATGCATACCTTTTCATTTCCTTACAGTGTTACTAGGGGTTAACCTCCTAGGCATTGCATTTGGCTCAAGTTTTTAAAATTTGATTCCTGAAAAGATGTTGCCCATGTCTAAGTGAATGTATAATGCAAATTACCGAGTGATGGACATATGGTGCTTTCATATGGATAGAGACAGCAGGAGTCTATAACAAATAACAACTGATAATTGTATAATTTTTTAAGTTTTGCAAAGTGCTTTACCTCATTTAATTCTCCAAACAACTGATTACACTGTGTTTATTTTGATTCATGCACTTTCACTGTGTTCTGAGTCTAGTTAAGGTGCTCTGGGTCTGGAGTAAGGAAGCCCTGAGTTCAAATCACATCCCAGACATGTAATAGTTGTATGATCTTGGACAAACCACTTCACCTCTTTTTCTCGTGTTCATCAAGTGTAAATTAAGGATAATAATTGCTCCCACCTTCCATGCTGGTATTAAGGATAAAATAAGATTCTATTTTTTTAAATGTTTAGAACAGTACTTGCACATAGAAAGTGCTAGCTCCTCTTCTTCTTCCTCCTTCTGTATTATTGCCTTTTCAAAAATAATATATATATATATTTCCTACAATAATATTATAATTTTGATATGATGTTGCTGTTATGTATAGTACCTCACATATAATGAATAATTTTAAGTAGATGTATAACCTTTGGATGTGAACTCCTGTTTTGTGGTTATTCATGCAAGTGGGGAATTGGTTCACTTTACTTAGCTTGAAGTCTACTACAATTCTGAACAAGTCACTTTCAAGTTTCTTTTATAGTTCTTTTTAAAATTTTAAAATATTTTATTTTTCACAATAATGTATTAAAATAATTTTAAAAGTCTTTTTATTTAAAGTTTTGAGTTTGAAATTTTATCCCTCTTCTCCCTTCCCTTATGTTCCTTAGACATTAAGAAATCAGATATAGGTACATATATATATATATATATATATATATTTATATATATGTGTGTGTGTATACATATATATAAATATATGTATATATAGATATGTGTATATACAATAATATAAGTGCATCATATATCATGCAATCATATAAATATTTCCATATTATTAATTTGTATAAGGAGATTTGAATAAAAGAAAAATGAAAGTGAAAAATAACTTGCTTTAGTCAATATTCAAATGACGTCAGTTCTTTTTATTTTGTTTGTTTTGCTATGCAATGGGGTTAAGAGCATATCAGTTCTTTCTCTGAAAGCCGATAATCATTAGTCCTTTGGGATTGTTTTAGAACATTGCATTTCTGAGAATAGCTTCATCATAAAATATTATTATGTTCAATGTTCTGGTCCTGCTCACTTTGCATCAGTTCATGTTGGTCTTTTTAGGCTTTTCTGAAATCATCCTGATTTTCATTTCTAATAGCACAATAAAATAAGGTTTTGCAAAATACTTTAATTCATCAAATTCTGTAAACAACCCTATAAATTTAATATAAGTATTATCTCTTTCATATATGTATACCTATATATGTGTGTACATATATATATATATATATATATATAATATATTTCTTAGATGAAGAAATAGTAGCACAGAAAAATTAAAATGACTTGCCTATGGCTAAATAATTAGTAGGAATCAGGGACAGGATTTGATTCCAGGTTCATATCTATTTTGTTGGTTTTGGTTTTTTTTAGGTTTTTGTAAGGCAAATGGGGTTAAGTGGCTTGCCCAAAGCCACACAGCTAGGTAAATTATTAAGTGTCTGAGACCGGATTTGAACCCAGGTACTCCTGACTCCAGGGCTGGTTCTTTATCCACTATGCCACCTAGCTGCCCAAGGTTCATATCTATTTTAATGGCTTCATAGTCCCACTGATCATCACCTGGGTTCACTATGCTTCCAGAAGGTCATAGGAAAGAGATTGGTGCCATTTGTCATGAAAAGAAAACCCATTTTATTATGCTTTAGATTCCAAATCGACAAAAAAAACCCCCCAGTTTATTCCATACAATTTGTTATAATCCTAAGGAGGGAGAAATCTATTGATACATAGACATTCACGTTACTTTGGGGGAGAGGGGTCATTTCCCACAAGTACTCAAAATACAAAGGAAACTCAGTTAAACTGGTTCATACTTAGTCAGTTACTGATTTATTGGACAGTTTCTTATATTTTTGGTGAGGGGGAAACAGACTTTCTTACCTGCTAGTCTTGACTATAGAGGTCTGAGACAGTATAGTCTTCAGTCTTTTGGATGTCCTTTAATTGGGGTTAAATAAAAATAAAGGATCAGGATTAGATGTGACTGCTACTTCGGAATTGAAATCGATGCTTATTCTAAAAATGGCTTGACTAATGTCAAGAAAGAGAAAAAGTAGTGACATTCTTTCAATGCCTCACAACAAACCCTTTCTCTAGTGATGCCACTTGAAAGATGGATTAGTCTTATTCTGTTTGACCCCAAGGAAAAGAACTGTGAGCAGTATTCAAAAGTCGAAGAGAAGGATATTTTGGATTACATGAAAAATAAAGGAAAAAATCTTTCTAATAATTAGGATCCAGGAATACAATGGACTATATCAGGGGAAACATGGTGCAGTGGAATGAACACTGGTTGTGGAATCAAAGCATATCATAACATATTCTGTCTCTGATTCTTATTGGTGTGTGACCTTGAAGAAGTTACTCAAGCTCTCTGGGTCTTAGATTCCTCCTATATAAAACTGTGTAGTTAGATTAGATTGTCTCTGACTTTCCCTTTGGCTCCAAATCTATGATCTTACAATCGTCCATTTGAGATCCTCAGACAGAGACTAAATCACAATTGTCAGTCTGTAGGGAGTTTCTTTTTCCAATTTCAATTATCTGGAAGATCACTGAGAGATCCCTTCTCACTATAAAATTCCCCATTTCTTTAATTTAGGTAGGGACTTGTCTAAAGTCACTTTTGATCCTTTTCATAGAAACTCCTTTGGGTTTTCCCATTCTGGAGGTATTTAGCTGCTGCTATTCTGTACTGCCCTTCAGAATCTATATTCTAAACACACAATGGGATTATTTACTTACTCACTGGGGAAGTAGGGAAGGGGGAGTTCTTCTAATACTAAATGGGAAGGCTTGATTTTTTTCTGAGGATCATGTCCCAACTCTTCATGGACTTTAGGGTCACCTTACTTGGTCCTAAGTTCATTTCAATGAGGCTTGGAGACAAATTATGCAAATTACAAATATAAAAACAGAGCTTCAACAATCATCAAGAGGAAGAGATAAATGGACGTAGTCACTATAATTTTCTTCTCAGTATATCCAGTTTATTTAACACTACTTCTTAAAAAGAAAATATTCTTATTTTCTACTTTATCTCCTTGGAGGTCAAATTTACAATTTTATGGCTTTCTTGGTGCTGGATACTACATGAATAATTCAGAGTTTAATGATTCACCTTGTTCTCACTTCTCCCACACAACTAAGGATAAATGAAGGCTATGTTCTGTACTGTCCATTTCCTATCCTCTTCCAGATTTTTAGGTATAGTTCTTCTCCTAGCATCTCCTAATATTGTCTTCATATTTCCTGATCACCTGCTGGGTGCCTGTGTCTAGTCCTGCATAGTCCTAAGAGAGTAGATATTCCTTTTTATAATGTAACTAATAATTTAGGTGTCAGAGCTCATGTAAGCAAGAATGACATATATGTTCAGATACAATGTATTATACAGTGTTTAATTATGTTAGTAGGCATACCTGGGGTTAAAGGGGATGTAATTTAATTTTACAAATATTTATTAAATGTACTGTGCTCAGTAATGGAAGAACAGATAGGGAAGATAAAAAATATTATTCTGAAGAAATCCAATTTTTTGGTTAGGTTTTTGGATATAGTAATTTATAACTATTATAGTGGTATAATATGGTATATTCGATTATGTCTGAATAATTCACTTTATGTTATTGAAATGCCTACTTTTTCAAAGTCCTTTCATATTTAGCAGCACTGTGAGGGAGTCAGGTCAAGTGTCATTCACACTCGACATATAGGTCAATCAGTCCATGATTGGGCTTATTATGTGCAGGTTCTATGTTAATCTATGGGGCTCCCTAGAAAGACAAAAACATGGTCCCTGCCATCAAGGAACTCATAGAAGAGCTTGTCAGGGGCAGTCTCATGGAGATCTAACATGCATGTGGGATATGAAGTCACAGAAATGTTTTGGGCGTAGTCTAGGGTCATATTGCTAGCTTGAAATACTGAAATGTAGGACTAGTGACTTCTAAAATGGGTAGAAAGAGCCCTGGTTGACTGCTCATGTCACAAGGATGCTCCTTTAATAAACTGTCAGATTCTAAATCCAACCCATACTTTCCCTTGCTAAGTAGGAGAGCAACTGGAATCATAAGGTCATTCTTTCCCAATTGTTTTAGAAAATTTCATATAATAAATGTGATCAATCAAGCAACTGTAAGTCAGCTGATGCTCTTATATTTTATTAAGATTGTTTTCAGAGGCTCCTTAGCTGGGAAATTTGCCCCATCCCTGGAACTAAGGCAGACAGACACTAGGCAGGCTTCCTGGGAACTGTATCTCCTGTCTCTGGTCCTCCAGGGGCCTTCCCCAAGCTGTTGGATTCCAGTAACTCCCTGCCAGCTCTGCAGATTACCCTCTCTGAATTGGAATGCCAGGCACATCCTCCACAGGAATCACTGGATTTCTCCTGCTGCCTCCTATACCTTGCCATTTTTTAACATCAGTCTTGTCAGAAGCCCCTGCTTAGAATAAAGGGCCATAAATCATGGCTAACCTGGTTGAATTAGCTCTCCTCTGAAGGGGCACACAAGACAGAATTTCATCAGCTTTTCAGTGTGGCAACCTAGGAGGCATGTTGCATCAGCTCTATAAATCAGGGCTGAAGCAGAAGATAGCAAGATGACAGCAGGACAATTATCATCTAGAAAATAAGAAATGCAAATTTCCTTCCTCTCTGCTGGATGGGAACCAGTGGACTTATTCTATGATGTTGATCAATGACTTTAATCTACACCCTCCAGCAGTTCATAATATTCATGTGCCACCTGTCAGCCTCTTCTGCCTTTTGGGTCAAACTGAGCCATCTTTTATATTTCCCTAGGTAAGGGGTAGAGGGAATTGGTGAAGAGGAAAAGCTGTTGTGGATACTTGGAAGAAAACCCCACTAGGTTAACACTAATGGGCATCAGTACAAATGTATCAGTTCACAGACATAATTCAAAGAATAAACTAATCTCTGGCTGGGTAGACTTGACCTGTAAGAGCAAGATTATGTAGCAGCAGTTGGAAATGTCATAAGATTATAGTTATGATCTACCATTCTGGGCTTTCTCCTAACCTCACTACTTCCGAGATCTTGAAATTTTCATTTCATGGATTGAGTTATACTGAATAGAGGTTGGAAACAGTAAAAAGAGCTCTGAATCTGGAATCAGAGAACCTGGCTTTAAATGCTAGGGCCAACTATTCATTACCTGTGTGATTTTGGGCAAGCCACTTTTCTTCTTGGAACTTCAATTTTTTCCTCTGTAAATTGAGGAAATATAGGCAAATATATCTTTCATTCTAGCTCAGTGAAAGAACTTTGACTCTGATATCTGAGGACTTAGATTCAAATCCTGTCTTTGTTAATTATTATGTAATTGTCATTGGGTCAATCATTTAACTTCTGTAAGACTTCAATATTTTCACTTGTAAAAAAAGGATCTAGGATTAGATGACCTCCCAGGTCTCAACTATTCTAAATCTATGATCATTTGATTCTAAGATTTGTACAAGAAAAGTGCCTAACGAATACTCCTGAAGAGATGAATGGTCACTAAACAAGGATACTAAGTCAAGCATTCAGAGCAGGGAATAGTCAGTGGCCTACTTGAAGGTTTTATAACACACACACACATACCTATTTTATATATGTACATAAATATGCATAAATATATGGTATATGGCCTAGGGAACAAGCAGGATCATAGGATTGTAGATTTATATAGATTAAAGATTTAGAGCTGAAGGAAATTTAAGGAACGACTAGGTCAATCCTTTCATTTCGAAGATGAGAGAAGAAGGGACTTGTCCAAGAAAGAAAACGTAAAGGAAAGGAATAAGTATTTATTAGGTGCCTAATATATTCTGACACTGTGCTACACCCTCCAGCTCCTTTAATAAACTGTCAGATTCTAAATCCAGCCCATACTTTCCCTTGCTAAGTAGGAGAGCAACTGGAATCATAAGGTCATTCTTTCCCAGTTGTTTTAGAAAATTTCATATAATAAATCTGATCAATCAAGCAACTGGGAAGTCAGCTGATGCTCTTATATTTTATTAAGATTGTTTTCAGAAGCTCCTTAGCTGGGAAATTTGCTACCATAAGTGTCTGAGGCTGGATTTGAACCTGACTCTAGGTCCAGTGCTCCATTAACTGTGCTACCTAACTGCCTCAAGGATCATCCAGGTATTATACAATAAGCAGGTATTCAATCCTCTGTATTTAAATCCTCTAACTCCAAATCCTACCCTTTTTCCACCATCTCATGCAGGAATAGATAGATACTTAAGTCATATAAAGGCAGGCATGCTTTAATCAAGGATTGGCATCTGCCTGTAACAATAATAGCAAAGATAGTTAAGACAGTTGAGATGCAGAATACAATGTATGCTCACTCTCTGTCACATAAAACCCCAAATCCTTTCATCAGTTTTCTGAGATTTGAAGAAAGGAGGGGGAACATCTTACCCCAGATGTAAATTACATTATAAATTTAAAAATTTTTGATTAAAAAGAGCATTTGCTAACCTCCTGCTGACAAGAGGCAGCTACAGTGAGCAGACACATTATTTTACTTGTAGGGAACTGGGAAGCTTGAATACCTGTACTGGCATCTTCAGTTCACATCACTTAGTGACCATCAGACATTGAACAAAGGATGCAGAATTGGAGAAGCAAAGTGGTCCTTGAGGGGATGCCTTAAGATGATAAATGGACATTCTGACCAGAGGAAGTCAGCTGATCTCCCAAATTTCCATGAAGGTCTCAAATCAGGGGAAAAATGTTAGGTAAAGTTGTTCTTTAAATCTTTCCAACAGAATTTGAAAGTCAGAGAAGACCTCATTGGCTATCAAGTTCAAACCATGCCTGACAATATCTTATTTTAACATTACTTATAAGTGATCCTTTTCCTTTTACCTGAAAACTTTCTTCAGTGAGAAGGTCACCACCTCCCATGGGAATCCATTTTGCTTTTGAAAACTCTAAATTTTAGGAAAAGTTTTCTCTAACATTATCTAAAATTGTCTCCGCAATTTTTACTCATTGTTTCTGATTCTATTCAAACAGAGTAAGTCCAATATCTCTTTGAATTGACATTCCTTCAAAGAGTTGAAGCCAAATATCCTATACTTCCTAAATTTTCTCTTTTCAAATCCCCAGATACTTAAATTTATCATCATATGATATAGACCCAAGTCTTTCTGCAATCATGGTTGCCCTCCTTTGGACAGCCTTCACTTTATTATTGTCCTAAAACTGTGTGATCCCGGTCAAGTCAATTAACCCTGTTTGTCTCAGTTCCTTATCTGTAAAATACTCTGGAGGAGGAAATGGCAAATCATTCCAGTATCTTTGCCAAGAAAATCCAAATAGAGTCATGAAGAGTCATACATGAGATGACTGAACAACAACACAACAAGATCGATTATTTGATTATAATCCATCTAATGGTTGTTAATAGCTTCTTGTTTCCAAGTCTCTCCTAACCCTGAAAGTATGAAGAGGTCTGATCTTATCCTCCTGGATCACCTTCAGCATCAAGCCTGGTGTTTATGCAGCAGATTTCAAACAGGTAACTTCTTCCCTTTACTAATTGAATTTACAAAATTCTATAAGTTCCAGATTTTAATGACATTCAGAAGAGGGTAGAGAATTGAGAGGAACCCAAGTGAATTCTGGGGGGGTCTGTCTCATGGCCTTAGTGAATAATAGGTTTTAGAACTGGGAGGGTCCTTTGAGGTCATACTAGTCCACCTTCCTCATTGAAACATGAGAAATCTAATACTAGAGAAGCTCAGTAATTTGCTTGAGACAACACAGATTTTTAAAAAAAATGACAGAACAGGATTTGAATCAATGTCCTCTGATTTGAGATTCTAGACTCTTTCTATCATATTTTTTGCATCATTTAGTTTGTAGTCCTACTGAAATTCAAAGACCGTTGCTTTTATCTCCTCATAGGACCCTCCATAAATGTGTTCTATCCTCAGCCATTTTCTTAGTAGTGGAATGAATGGAATCCCAGCACTGTTATAAGACCTGGGTGTCCAGAATGGGAAAGCTGAATTTTTCAGCGAATAGGTGATGGAAGGTACATAATCATAGAGCTATGGAAGCTGTTTTCTCAGGTTGCTAAAACAATTGTTAAGTGGAGTGCTAATAACACTTGATCAGAAAAATGCTGATGTGGTTAATAGAATTCTTCAAAATCCAGCAACATCCTGTCCTAATACAGGCTTACCTCCCCTTCCTCTGTCCAGGAAATATCAGAATCTGATTTGGAATGACATCTCTAAATGAGAAAAGCAAACAAAATACTAACAGAAATAGGGAAACCTCATGGTTTATTAAGATTGAAGGGGAAGAAAGCTATAGGGGAAGAATCCTTTCAAAATGTGGAAGAATAGGCCTCAATGTGAATACTCCAGTAAAACAAAACTGGTTTTCAAGGAGACTAAGAAATCAGATTTGTATCATACAGTAAAAATTTCAGAGCACTTTTCATAGGCTTATAGACTGACAGCTGCAAGAGACCTCAGAGATCATTGGTTAAACCTCTTCATGTTCCTGAAGAGGTCAGTGAAGCCCAGTGAGGTTATATGACTATCCTGATGTCTCTCAGATAATAAAAAGGAGTAGAATCAGTATGTGAACCCAATATTCTGACTTCAAATTCACACTGTCTCAAAGGTAACATTATACCTTTCTGCCTCCATAACAGCCACAGGAAGTATTGAGGCTCATTCAAGCTAACTGACTTGACCATGGTCGCTTAGCTAGTAAATTTGGGGACCTGGATTCAAGCCAGGTCTGACTTCAAGTCTGGTGAGGATTCATTGTTCATGGAGACATTATACTCTATCCTCTCACAGGACAGATTGTGATGAGATATTGGGAAAATCTCATCTGTAATACCTAGAATCAAATGTAGTCTGTCCATTGGCACTGAAAAAACCAGAAACTTCTGTCTTTTCTGATTCCTGTTATATTCATTAATTCACTATGATTCCTATTGATACAGACATATCTATTTTTTTCCTCTTGGAAGTCTTTGTTCATATGAAATATTCTATGTATTCTTTGTTTATATGAAAAGCAATTTGGCATAATGGAGAGAGTGCTGGAAGTCAAGCTGGAAGGACTTTGGGTCAGACCCTATCTTTTCTACATTCTAGCTGTGTAAAATCACTAAACTCTTCTGAGCCTCAGACAGTTCCCTAAAATTAAGTTAGAGATGGCTTACAAGTTTGTTATCATATATATGGAAAGGATTTTTACATGAATCAAATCATAGAAACTTGATTTACAGTGAATTTAAGTGAATAGTTTCAATATAAAATTCCTGAGGGTAGGGGTATGTTTTATACTCTCTTGTATTCTCTAGAATGATATGTGTGTTACTATATATATAGTTGGTGGTCAATGATTACTTTGAATTTGATTTATAGTTCATTGTTTTAGACTGTCTTCCTGGCTATGCATGTTTCAATGAACATGTAAATTACTTGATTTTTTTATTTAACCATATAATTATTTTTTAAAAGTTTAGTTTCATTGAAATTGCTAGAATAATATCATTGTCATAAGCTGATTATTATTTCCCAATCTCAAGATTCTCACTTCAGATGAACTTTCATTCAGTTTCTGCTCAGTCAGCATTTATTTCTGGGTCTGGTTAAGAAGAAATGAATTTAAATCCAGCCTCAGTTACTTACTAGCTGTGTGTGACCCTGGACAAGTCATGTAACCTCTATTTGCTTTAATACACCAGAGACAAAAATGGCAAACTACACCAGTATCATTGCCACAAAAACCCCATGGACTGGGGCATGCCATGGTCCATGGTATCATGAAGAGGTGGACCTGCAACAGCATGTACTGGGCACTGTGATAAGCAAAAGGACACAAAAAGAAAAACAAAAATAAAACTCCATAGTATATTTATTTGTGTGTTTATTTGTATTTATATGTATATATACCCATGCATTTATCTACACATTTATATAGGGAGAGGGAGGGAGGGGAGGGGAGGGAGGGAGGGGGAGAGGAGAGAGAGAGAGAGAGAGAGAGAGAGAGAGAGAGAGAGAGAGAGAGAGAGAGAGAGAGAGAGAGAGAGAGAAAGAGAAACACCTCTTGGCAGCTGTTATGAATGCTAATTCATTTCCTTGCGCCAGAGACAGATAGGGAGCCAGTTAATGGCAGCAAAGCAGTTGTACATCTTCCTGTATCCTTTCTGTATGAGTAAATATTTCCACATGTTTGGGCTATAATTTAATAACTGTAATTGGAATAATGATTATCTGTGATTATATTCCTTTAAGTTCCAAATTCAATACGGGAATAATCAGAAACACTAACATCAACCTTAAAACCTAGACGACAACTTTCTATTGGTGGATGTAAATGATGAGTGTAAGTGATCTTTGAAAGATTGTGCAGGAAAAAGTTTTGGAGAAATACATGTCTTGATTTTCAAAAAAAAGGAGAAAAATAAAAACTATAAATTATTGAATGCAAAGTTTGTCTGATTACTGATGAAAATTCAAAACATAGTGAATTGGGGTGGTTAGGTGGTACAGTGGATAGAACACCAGACCTGGAGTCAGGAGGACCTGAGTTCAAATCTGGAATCATACACTTAATAATTACCTAGCTGTGTGACCTTGGGCAAGCCACTTAACCCCATTGCCTTGCAAAAAAACCCAAAACAAAACATAGTGAATGAACAACTAGAAAAGAAAGTCATAAAGAAGTTTCATTAGAGAAAGTATTGTGAGGTTGACATTATTTCCTTTTTTGAGAAGCTGTGTGACCCAGTTTGAGTCCCCTATGTTCTCAAAGTTCCAGGTGACTCTTGAAAATTACCTATTATAACAGGAACAATTTAATTATTTGACTTAGACATCAAGAATCTCTAAATAACTTGTAAGAGCAACCAATACCTAGAATTGTAAGAGTAAAGAACATTTTACCAAGAAAAAAACAAAATTTGAACTGTGAACTATTCAATGTCATTATTGATAAGAATATCAAACACTCACATGCATGCCAGAGAGGCAGATTGAATGGTCCAAGCAAGCATCTTTAGATTGCCAGAAAAATCAGAAGACAGTGGGAAACTTTAGAGCATACAAAACAAGGTAACTGCAAAAGGTAGAAATCCTTAGAAAGCACTGTTGGGGTGATGGAAAGTCTTGTTTCATGTACATACTATCTGAAAAAGTTGGTGATTCCCTTATACCTAAGTTGTGGGAGCCATCAAGCAGTCTAGATTGGTTTCTAGGGTCTGGAGCAAGAGTTGAGCCAAGTCAAGAGTTCTTCTGGATCTGACAGAGATGGAACTATCTGCCTTCTTATTTATTATTTTAACAATTTCTACAGTTGCTTTTTTTAATATGTTTCTTTTTGGTTTGTATTAAACAAAAAATTAAAATAGCACATAGAAAAACCAAGAAAACATTAAAAATGGCCAAAGATATCCTTGGAATATAGAACTCCAATAAGGGTGGGGGGAAGAGAAAGGTAAAGAGAAAATGATTTGGAGATTATTATATTGCAAGATTAAACAGTGACATTAAAAAAAAAAGAAACAGTGACACTATAACCTAAATTTCAATATCTGCAAGTATTAAGTATTTTCACTTCTTCCCAGTCACTTTTCTTGCTAATTTCTGAGCTGCAACATTACCTTCAGTTTTTGAATAAGCAGGTACATAATTCCTCGGTGACAAGTTGGCTGTCTGTGCACACTACGATGTTGTCCTTATTTTGGACCTTTGCTCGCTCAACTGCTTTGATTGCTGCTTCTAATGATGCATTTTGGTTTGTCTGTCGTCCAGAATACCTATCACTTATGTTTAGACCATTCTCTGATCTCCAGTGGACACCAATACCTCCTTGTGCCTCTTCTCTTCCATTATTTTTGCAGGTACCCTTGACATAGACAATGTTAGAGTCTGACCCTGGATGTGATTACAAGAGCTTCCATGGACGCTAGTCTGCCAATCATAGTCACAGCTCCAGGGATTGGGTTTCCAATTTATGTCTAATCTCAAGTGATCCTGACCTTCAGAAAAAGTCGAAAATTACCTATTATAGAGAAAGTGTTGATCCATATTGGTCACAAAGGAAGGAGTTTCCTATAATAGACATGATTAGTAGATATGATTATCCAGATCAGTCTCTATCCCAGTCCTTACACCAATCTGGTAGATTTGGTAATGCTATTCATTTTAGGAGTTTACCAGGAAGGATTTTACTGAAAGATTTGATAATATCTTTTTTTATTTTTAGGTACAATATAGAAGTGAGAAGGAAGCCAGATGGTGCAGTGGATAGAGTGCTGACATTAGAGTCAGGAAGATGGGAGTTCAAATCCTGTCTCTTGACACTTATTAGTTGTGCCACTTAACCCTGATTGCCTTGCATACAGGGCCATCTCCATTGGACCCAGATAGCTCTGGAGGAGAAAGTGAGGCTGATTTCTTAGCACAGCACCCCCTCACTCATGCTTTCATGATATCACCTCCCTGATGTCACTGTCTTCTTCAAGGAAGAAAGAAAAACATCATCATAATATGGAAATAGGTGAACTAGTGAATAATAAATTTAGATTTGGAACTGTTAGAATGGTTGTACCCAAGCAATGGTTATCAATAGTTTTATGAAGATAGCCATGGGTTCCTAAAGAATTTGTGCTTGTTTTTGTGGTATTTCATATTTTCATCAATGTCTTGGGATGCTCACCAAATCTGATGATAATCATTACCTATGTGACAGAATCAAGTTTATATAAAAATCTTTATAATCTCTAGTAAGATGAAATTTATTAATAGTCAAAGTAAAATTTTCCAATTGGTTTCAAAAATTTCAGAAGTAGAAGATAAAGGTAGGAATTGTCGAAGTTTATCTGAAAAAGATCTGGGTCTTTTGGAGTGTTGCAATAATACTATGTTATTGCAATGATTAATATTTACATTTTCAGACAAGGAAATTGAGATTCAGAGAAATTAAATGATTTGCATGTGATAATTCAGCCCATGTCTGTTTACTATGTCTGTTTACCAGGGAATGGTAAACAGGCTGCAACCACTCACTGAAATGTGAGGCACCTGAAGTAGGTAAGGGTCTAATGAAGCTTGTGGCAGGCAAAGGTTTCCTATCAGATTTGATTTCAGAACTGTTTGTCCTTAATTATCTCTCACCAAAATTCCACTAGCAGAGATTTGGACCTTTAGTTTGAAACTTTTGAGTCTGTGGAAATGAAAATAACTTCTAGAAAGGGTCATACTATAAACTTTATAGGTCATTCTTACTTCACTGTGAATGAATGCATGTGTATTTATGTGACCATTAGGCGACTGGGTAATCTGATAATCATGTCTACATTCAAACCTAGGGTGCAGTTGTATTATAAACTTGTGTGTTCTGGGCTTATAAATTCAGAAAAAAATATAGAAAAGGCTCATAGTTAAAAAACTTTAAAAGTCTCCTGAGCAGTCATTTTAATATCACCAAAGCAATACTAAATGTTGTTTTAGGTCTTGGAGATCATGCAGGATAGCTAGAAAAGGAAGAGGGAGGATCTGTTTAAATTTTTTTTTTTTTTTGCTCTGGAGAAGGCTATTTTTTTATCTTTGGGATATTAAAAAAATTGGGACTGATTTTTTCAGAATTTACACTTGGGTGTGAACTGATTTTCTTTTCAAGTTTATACTCTTTAGATCTTGGCAGAGGGAGATAGAAAGCCATAAAAAACCAGAAACAAACCAAAAAACTCACCTCTTCCAAGAAGCCTGCCATGACCACCTCTTTGTTAGCTTTTCCTTCTCTAATTCTTCTTGTACCTTTCTTTCTTTTCTTCATCCATCGAGGGAGTGTGTGTGTGTGTGTGTGTGTGTGTGTGTGTGTGTGTCTGCGTCTGTGTGTTTGTGTGTGTGTGTGTGTGTGTGTGTCCTCCACACAGAGGAGGGATACTAGTACAATAGTAAAATTTTATTTTATTTATAGCTTTTGTCAATGCTTTTTGTTTATTCCATCAGTGACATTCTCTATCTCCTAACACACACATACCCTTTGAACACCTTTTGAACAAAGAAAAATGATTCAAACTGCCCAGGGTTCACATCGTGGCTCTGTTTCTCATTATCTGTATGACCTTCATCAAATCACTTTTCTGCAATTTCTTCATCTGTAAAATGAGGGAAATGGATTGCATGATATCTGAGACCCCTTCTAGTTCTAAATCCATCATTTAAAATCTAAAGTAAATCATACCTGAAATCCTAGGGAACACTCTACCCAGGTAGTTTCTTTTTCTCTAGAGAGTGGGGTGTTTTTTTTGACCTGTTCTCTTGGGGGGCAGGAATGGTCACTGTCTTTATTCTGAGTCCACTCTCCCTTTAGTATTATTTTCATGTTTCTTATTGTTATTGTATAGTTTTTAATTATTTGAATCTATTATTTTAGTGCTTTTTGGTCCCTAGTTAATAATAAATAGAAAAAAATGCCCCAAGAGTCCGTGAATCAAAAGATTGAAAACTGACTTGATTGAAACCCTTTTCGTATTTTGTATCTGCCCTCTTGATTTCCCATTCAGGAAGCTAGATAATCTAGACTTCTTCACAAAATCACAGAATCTCAGAATTAGAAGAGAAATCAGAGGTCATCTAATGTAACCTTTACATAGCCAAGAGTCCCTTAGTGGCCAAATAATCTCCAACAAATGATTACCCAGTTTTAGTTTGAAGATCTCAAGTAAGAGGGAACCCATTCTTTCCTAAAGTTCCAAATCCCACTTTTTTCCACACTTATAACGTATAGCAAGTTTTTCTTTTAATCAAGTAGAAATTTGAACTTCTTCAATTTTATCTCCTATTCTGGACTTATTCTCCATCCAAAATAACTGTCAAGTGTAGAGTCTAGGTATTTGAGAATAATAATTAAAAGAGAACAGGACAAAACAAATTACAGTAAAAGTTTAATTCTGAGCTATATACATCATCCTGATTAGCCTCCACCAGGGAAGACCCATCCAAAAAATGAAAATTGACATCCTTTGAAGTTTGTCTCAGCAGTTCAGAGAGATACAGGACAATCCTGGGAGATCTATTATAGACAGCTCCATCAACATCAGGAGGGAAAAACAACAGGAACAACAAAACCTCCATAGAATCTAAATGGATACTATCCTTACTTTTTATAAACTTTAATTATTTTTTTCCTTCCTATCCCATTGTTCACTTTCTTTCCTCTTGATCCTAATTCCTCTTACACAAAATGAAAAATATGTGGGCATGTTGAACATGGATAATACATGGACAACTTTTCCAGGACTGTTCATTGCTGAGGTAGTGTGGGAGTAGAAAGAGAGGGTGGGTGGAAAAATGTGTAACTTATGAATATGCAGGTACATAAATGTTGAAAGGCTTTCATTATACATATATATATATATATGTATACACACACACATATGTATAGTTGGAAAAATAAAAATAAAGTAACAAAAAAAGAAAATTGACATCTTAGGTCATGAATGTCATTCTTCATCTTCTATATTCTGGAAAAAATAAAGGAACTTGGTATTAATACCTTAACTAAGAACTAACATTCATATATTGCTTTATGGATTAAGGTTTGCCATATTATTCCATTTGATCCCATTTGATACTATAATTCAAGTAACAGAAGTATTTTTTCACCATTTTCTGGTTTGAAGAAACTGAGTCTCAGTGAGGTCAAGTTCCTTGCCCAAAGTTATATAGCTGTAAAGCTTCATTCAAACTCAGGTCTTCAGGCTCAATCTAGTTTTCAACAGCTGCTTCTTTACTAAGCATTGACTTCCCATGTGGCTTCAATGAAACATGTAATTTAATATCTTTCAGACCCAGCAGTCTTGAGGGTCCCAATATACACAGGGAAAGTCTGGTAGAGCAAATGAAGCAGTTTTCTGGTATTTGATGGAAACCCTCTCTTCCAACTCCTCCCTTCTGACCCACGAACCTGTGTAATGTTTCCATGGCAAATGTATTTCTCAGCTAAGTAAGCAAAGTAATTACAGTGATTGAAGCCTTAATATTTTATTAATGAAGGAGGCTGCAGGAAGGCTGAGGTACTGAAGGGTATCAGTGAGACTATGAATATTGATGTGGTGAATATTTTTTAGATTTTCATAAATCTCACTATCCTAAATACAAGACTGAATCTGATAGGAGCAGAGCTCTACCTTCTGTAATTTCAGAGATATAACATTTGGGCTAATTTAGTAAGGTAGTGGGATTTGTGTGTGTGGGGTGTATGCTTTTTCTTCCCTAATAGTTCCAAATCTGTGATTTTATTGGTAAAGGGGAAAGTCCAGTGTGGAAACTCTATTTACCAATATAAATCTGTACCTTCTCTCAAATTTATCATCTTAGAAAGGTGCTTGCAGCAATAATAGTTTAAGTGACTTGCCCAGGCTCACACATCTAGTTTGTGTCAGAGCCAGGATTTTAACCCAGATTCACTTGACTCCAAGGCTGACCCTCTACCTACTATAGCAGGCATTTCTAAATGATAGCCAGAGGAGTGCATACTTCTTTCAAAAGACCTTAAAGTTGAGAATGATTTTTACATTTTTAAAACAACATAAAAAATATAAAAACAGGGACAGCTAGGTGGTACAGTGGATAGAGAACTGACCCTGGAGTCAGGAGTACTTGAGTTCAAATCTGGACTCAGACACTTAATAATTCCCTAGCTGTGTGACCTTGGGCAAGACACTTAACCCCATTGCCTTAAAATAAAAAAAAAATTAAAAATGTAAAAACAATTCCTAGATTATGGACTAAATAAAAATAGACCCAAGAAACAGATTTGACTATAAGGCAATAGTTTGCCTAAATCATATATCTCACTGGGATCCATGTTTTCATTAAAGAATTATAAAAGACAATTGCAAAGTACCTATTGAGGTTTTTCAGGAAGCCTCTTACGCTTTAAGTTCAGGGATTTCAAAAGCTAAAAGTAAAGCCAAGTATCCTCTTTCCCAGTTCTTCAATGACTCCTTGACAAACTACTTTTCATCTTCGGGCTTCCTGTACCTATGGAGTTAAAAAGAGGCTTATAATTATCAAATTAATTAAAGAGTTAGATAAACCTTGTCAAGAAAGACAAATAGCAATTCTCACCCCATTTTATTTTCCCCTAATCTCCCATCTTCATTCCAGTGCCTTCTCTGTTCTCTCATGTTTTCTTTGCAGCAATACTGAGTCTGGTATCAAGGAGACCTGAGTTCGAATCCATGTCAGACACTTTCTAGTTATACGACCCTGGGAAATTCACTTAATCTCTGTCTGCCTTGGTTTCCTCAGTTGTAAAATGGGAATAATAATAGCACTTGCCTCTCTGAGAAGTTTAGAGGATCAAATGAGGTAATTAGCCCAGTGACTTTGAAGGCATTTAATGAATGCAACACTTTTTCCTTCCCCCCCTTTTCTTTAAAGTATATACTTGATATAAGATCTAAAAGATAATTTCAAGGTCATTTAGTCTATTTAGTCCAATATGATAAAGAAATAAAGGTCCAGAGAGTTTGCTTCAAGTCATCTACGATTTTGGTGGCAGAGTTAGGATTAGAATGCAGTTCTCAATTCATCCCTAGTGCTCTTCAGTGATGTCATCAGTGACATTTGGATTTGAAAGTTTTCTCCATCTGCCCACACCTCTGCAATGCAGTCTGCTTTTGATTATTTTATAAACCAAGTGTATCTCCAACAAGCTCCTTCTTTTTTTTAGGTTTTTGCAAGGCAAACGGGGTTAAGTGGCTTGCCCAAGGCCACACAGCTAGGGAATTATTAAGTGTCTGAGACTGGATTTGAACCCAAGTACTCCTGACTCCAGGGCCGGTGCTCTATCCACTATGCCACCTAGCCACCCCAAGAAGCTCCTTTGGATGAATTAAAAAGGAGAAAGAAAACCAATTCAGAGAGTACTAGTTTGAGTTCTTGTTTTTCTATTTAATTCCTTAAAGGAAAGGCTTATATAATCAATTCAATTGCATTGATGCCTACTTAAAACAATAGCCTGTTCACTTTTAACGAAGGTATTTATATGGCATATTTTTAGAATACTTCATAAATATATTATCCTGATGGGAAGGACTTTAAAGTATATTATCAACTACTAATGACAAAGTAATGAACAAAAATCATATCATTAACACCTCCTCCTCTGCTTCCAAGGTCTTCGATAAACTCATTTACTTATTTACTGCCCTGTTTTATTTTAAAGAAGATTGATTCATGTACTTTGACTTAGCACCCAAACAATCAAAGGAAAAAAAATATTTAGAGCTTCCATTTAAGAGGTGCTTAGGGTCTTGGTCATGGAATGATAAGGAAGATAGGGCTAGAGAGAAGTGTGTTGGGTGCTTTTTTCTGTTTTTTCCTTCAGCAGGGCAGTGGGGAAGCTTAAAGATAACCATTTGTTCATCCTTTACTTTCAACATCTATTAAAGGTTAGTGGATTAAGAGTTGTTCTCATTGCCAAGAATACCTGACTTCTCTCTGGCTAATACTAGCTGTGTGACTGGGCATGTCACAAACTCTTAATGTCTCCAAGTAATTCTTTTGGACTAATTGTTGTAGAATAGTTGCTGATTTTCACTGGAGTAGTAGTTTCTCAGTGGAAATTCCCTATACCAATGAAACCACAAGTTTAGTTTTAAAAAGTCAATTAAAGCTACATATTTCCTATTAGGACAAACGAATTCCCTCTGAGGCAACTCCACAAAAAATCCTATTCCAATGCCTCATCATGGTGGAGGTTGTATGGGGATTTCAAAGAACAAGCTTAGAAGTTTCCCTTAAACTTGAAAATATGCAAGCAGAAGCCCAGGGATAGATGATGAATCTGCTCTCCTAGGTCTCTTCAAACAAGCTTATGCAGGCTCATTAATAAGGGATTATTCTTTAGCCCAGGTGTAGTGTTTGACATGTAGATATCCATGAAATCCTCTTTTATAGATGAGGAAACTATATCTCAGAAAAGTGAAGATTTTATATTTTTATGGATGAAACCTGAGGGAGCCCAACAAAGAAACATGAAATTAGATAGTTTCCACTAGCAATTTTGGTGACCTGTTATCATTGATGATTATAAAATTTTTAGATTTTTCCACCTTAGTAAGAAAGTAGAACAAAGAAGATTATATACCATACTGAGAACCTTTCTTCCATAAATCTCTGTTCCACATCACATACTTCTGAAAAAAAAATAAATCCAACCTGATACTTTCAAAGCTGTCCTTCTATCTGTGCTTCCTTTTCAATTGTGTTCTTTATTCCACCAAGCCTGTAAAATGTTTTTTCATTAACTTTACTTTCTCCCCTTTCAATTGATCAAATAAATATACCTTTTTAAGTTTTCTTGAATTTTGCATCTGCATTTAAAAGTCTAACTCACTTCTACTCTTTTCATCTGGAATTTAGAGTCCTCTATTCCAGTAAGGATCATTTTCCCCCACTTAGCTTCAAACTTTACAAGATTAGTCATTTTTGGTTGTAATCCTTTGGGAAAATTGTTTAACAAGAATGCCTCTCATTTATTGCAGAAGTTGCCAGTTCTTCTGTGATCATGACTATATGATTCTTAGATCCTTGAACTTTTTTCCTGTGTTCCTTCCTGTGCTATTTTTCCTTGTGATTTCAAAGCTCTAGATTTTGCCTAGTAAATACCTTAGACTTTTCTCTTTTTATGTTTTCCATGGTTTGTGATAGATTTGGGCAATTTCCATATGTGATTTCTTGAAATGCAATGTCCAGACTTTTTAAAATGTTTTTTCCCCTGCGGGGTCTCTAATGATCAGTTTTAAAGGTCAGTTTGTTTTTGATAGCATATATCCAACATTTTCTTCTCTTTTTCTCAATTAAAAAAATGTTCTAATAGTTCTTGCCATTTTGGTTTATTTTGATTGGATTTTGGTTATTTGGTTTGATTTTTGTTTGGTCAATTCTGGTTTTAGTAAATCTATTATTTTGAGAAAGTTTTTTCATCTGTGCTAATCATCAACCTTCTAATTCTTTCCTCAAGCTTTTATATCATTTATCTCTTGCTTTATCTCTCATAATGTTTATTTAGTTTTGTGGGAAAAAAATCAACTTTCCTTTGTAGCTCTTTTTTTCTGTTGTTATATAGTTATTGTCTTTCTAGGATGAATTTTTGGATACATTTGGGTCAGAAAGATCTATATCTTCTGCTTATTCTCTTCTCTATATCTTTTATTACTCAGTTTAGGCTCTGAGAAAGGCTCTACCTTCTCTTATGTTATTGGATGATATAGTTAGTCCTGTCAGGTCTTAATCTGAGTCTTCTGGGTTCATTGATTAGCCTCCACATTCAGGATTAGATACTCTTGGAGCGTTGAGGCTCAGAATAGTGAGTCTTCAGCTCCTTCTATGGAACCCCAGGAAAGAGAGGCAATGGCCTGAATTAGTGACGCCTTGTTTGGCTGAGACTGGTTATTTCTGCTCTGGGTGACCTGGGAAAACCTATTGTGGGTGGTCCTTTGCTTGTGCTGCCTTTGAGTGCTTGGAGCCTGCCCACTTTTCTGACCAGCCTTTGGTCATGCTGGAAAGCCACTAGAGGCCTACCTTTTGTGTAGTACAAGGGTGAAAGTAATCACTTACACGTGTTTGACACCGAATTTCTTGATCATTACTTGGTCTGTTGCTATTTTTACAATTTGACTAAAGTAGGTAGGGGACTGGCTCCCTCCTTTTAAGCAATATCTTGGCCAGGTATATTTCTGCAAATATTGTTTTACAGGAAAGTAAAATGGTTGTTAATTTTTAAGGATTTTGCACAATGATGACATTTCACTTTCTGTCATTGAAATAATAATTGCTACACAGTCACACAAAAACTTTGGGGAAAAAACACTCTGTTGTATAAAGTACAACTCATTCAATATTAGAGCTAAGAGTTTAAATATATCTGCTTAGAGATCATTTGAGGGCACCTCTAATGAATTACCTTGACATATGGAGCAACCTCCCTCTTTGCTATTTGAAATGTCATAATAGGGATTGTTTTCTTAAAAACAAATATAAATACACACACACACAAACACATACAGACATCAAATATGAATAATGGGAAATAATGGCAAAAACAGTGAAACTTCTTGAGACTGAGGGCAGGAAGATCACATTTTTGCCTTATTTCCCTGTTATCTTCCCTCCAAATTGATTTGAAACCTGACCAGGACTCCTGAAAGTATTTCTTTGAAACAAAAAATGTTCTTCACCTCCCTCCTAGGGCACAAAGACTAAAATAGTATAAAGTATTGAATCAATCAACAAACATTTATTGAGTGGGAATATTCTCAAAGAGATTTCTCTTCAAAAATAAGATGAAATACATTTTAATTCAGCAATTAAACATCCCCCCGCCCCATACCAGGTATTTTGTTAATTGATAGATTTACATTTTCTTTTAGATTTTTTTGAAGGGCAAATGGGGTTAAGTGGCTTACCCAGGGCCACACAGCTAGGTAATTATTAAATGTCTGAGGCTAGATTTGAACTCAGGTACTCCTGACTCCAGGGCCAGTGCTCTTATCCATTGCACCACCTAGCCACCACAGATTTACATTTTTTTTAGATGAACAACAGTAAATAGTTTCTGACTTCAAGAAGCTTACAGTCCAATGCAGGATGCAACATGTAAATAGATAATTTTAGGCAAGACAAAGAACCAACAAATAGTTATGAGAGTCAAGCTAATTCTTAGGCTCAATAACCATACTTATACCAGCTCAGATCTCACGCCTGTGATTGTACCTTAGAAGAAAAGGAGGTAGAAAGGAAATTTTTACTTGTGTCCAAAATGGAACTCAAACAAACTTTTATGTACCAAGATGTCTGTGTATCTGTCTGACATCTTCTTGTAATTGACTCGTACAATGAACTAATTTTTACTTGAATGAGGGAGACAGAGATCCATTGGACTAAATGTGAAATCTGAATAGTGAAAGTAATAATTACTTCTTGAAGTTATTATAGTGGAAAGAAAGTTATATATAAAGGTTTGTTGCATCATTTTTAAAAATTATTTTCAACTCTTTGTAACACTATTTGGGGATTTCTTGGCAAAGATACTCGAATAGTTTTCCAATCTGTCTATAGCTCATTTTACAGGTGAGGAAACTGAGGCAAAAGAGTTAAGTGAATTTTCTCAGGGCCACATTATTAGTAAGTGTCTAACGTTATATTTGAACTCTGGAAGATGAGTCTTCCTGACTTCCTGATAGATACTCTTTCCACTGGATCCCCTAGCTATGTAGCTCCTGTAGTCAGAAAACATGTATTAAAATCCTACCTGGACCACTTACTGCTTGCATGATCTTGGGTAAGTCTTTTAACCACCATATAATGTGGGAATTGAACTAAATGACTTCCCTTTCATGTCTAAATCTATGAATCTATTATGCTCATTTTAAGTATATTATATTATGATGTTTCAAAAGTTAAAAATATAACTGAAATAGCAGTCATGCTTTTTATTTTTTATTAAATTTTTGCTCCTCTCTCTTCCCTGTGCTCTAAGGTGTTTTTGAGAGTTGTGCAAAAGGAGACGTGAACTTCACAATTATTATGTGGCTCATGGTGGTTGGAAGCTGAAGGGCAGTTATCTTTGGAGGGAAGGAGAATAATTAGCCCACTATAGCTAGTGAGACACAGGATATTATTCTATAAATATTGACACAACTAGGCAGAGATTTAGAAAAAGGCATTTCATTGCAGAATTTCTTTTAAATTGAGCATCTGGGTACAAGAATAAAAAATTAGTTTCATATTCTGTCTCTGGTCTGTAATGTGTTACATATCAATAAAAGGGCTGAAAATGAATCATTAATTAAAGTGGCATCTGGTTTACACATAGACCTTAAAAAAAGAAGAGCTGAGAAAAGATGCTACTGTGGCAAGTTTCCTTCTTTTCCCTGTATTTTTTAGCACATGTAGAAACAAGAACAAGATACAAAATATATTTTAAACCAAAAAAATACCCCCAAAACAATTATTTTGCTAACTATACAAGACTTTTTTTTTAGTCTTAGAGATAATGAAGCTCCAAGATGTGAATTGGGTTGAATGACCTCAACTCTTGTCTTCAGCTTTTGGCTCACATTTCATTAATAATTTATTTCTCCCTAATTCAAATGGTGTCAGTTAATCCTGTTATCAATGCTATTAAGAAAGCCAGTGCAAAGGATGGCTATTGATAGCAATGTATATTCCTGACATTGTTTTCCTATTGAAGAAGTGCATCACCCTCATGAAGCCTGAGGATCTGTGGAAAACTGAAAGGTAGACTCTATAAGATAAAGTGTGAACTGCAAATAAGGAAGAGCTCAGTTTTAATCTTTTTGGATACTTTAGATACTTACCACCTATGTGACCTTGGCAAATCATTGAGTCATTTTCAACCCCAGTTTTTTCATTTATAAAATGGGCATGATAATAGCACCTATCCTTCATGGCTATGAGACTCAAATAAGATATTTGTAAAGCTCTTTATTATTATTATTATTATTATTATTATTATTAATCATGTGGTCATATTTCATGTGTAGGGACAGTCCAATTCTTATTTCTAACTGAAACTCAAAGAGACATTGTTCTATTGAGCAATGTTGTTACTTTAAACAACCAGACTTAATTCCAGCAGTTGTTGGGATAGTGTTGTGAGGATAGCTTAATAGAGAGGAATGCAAGAATAGGACTTTCCTTTGACTGCAAATTAGAATCTTAAAACCTCCCTCTGAATTGAGAGCTCCCTTGAAACAAGCTTATCATTGACCATCAAATAAGGGTTTTGCTCTTTCATCAGTAGAACTGAGACAATGAATTCCTGCTTAATGTGACTAGGACATAGCCCAAGAATGGCAAACCGAATTTTGGTTTTGTTGATGTCAGTGGACACAGCAGAGAGATGAAGAGGTACAGATTGCTTCAGAGCTGACTAATTAGACCCATTATAAAATTCCACATGTTCTATCAGCAGACTGTTGGCAAACAGTTCACTGGTAATTGAGGCTGGGCTGCTTGGAACTCTGGCTTTGTCTTGGTTAGTTCCCTACCCTATGCACCTGCCAGTTTTTTTCCTATTCTTGTTCGCTTTAGTAAGCTAGTTTCTAGTGAAACATTGGTTCCATAAGAAAAGGGGCCAGGAAAGGAAATATCAAACAAGAAGGATTTTTTTTAATGCCCAAGTCAAAATAAAATCAGTAAAGCCCAGGAAAAATATAGTTAGAGCTATTTAAAACAACAATAATAAACTAAGAGCAATTTAGAGGAAACTGAAGCCCAAGGTTGTATTACTAGTTCTTTCATTCATTTAACAAACTTTTATTAATAATTTTCAATATACTCAGCACTGGAGATGCAAAAAGAAAACCAAGCAATTCTTTCCCTCAAGGAGTTTACATTCTATTGGGGTGAAATTATACACATAGAGAAGTAAATATAAAATATCTATGTTATAGTACTATTGTAAGGGAAGAGAGTCTTAACAAATGGGGTGAGGGAGACTTTGAAAGACCTTGTCTAGGAGGTGAAGTTTTACTATAGTCTTGAGGCAAACTAGGAATTTTGAAAGGAGAAAATTAGGTGATGCTTTTTCCTCTTCTCACTGGAACCTGTGCAAAGGCATGGAGATTGAGGATGGAATGTTAGGTATGGAAGAGCAAGACCAGTTAGGTTAGACAAAAGGAATAACATATAATAAGCCTAGAAAGGCAGTTTATCTTTTATCCTGTCTTTCGTCTTTTACAGAGGAGTTTGTCTTTTATCCTGAAACAATATAAAGCCACTGGAGCCTGTTTAATAGAGAATTGATTTAAACAAACATGAACAGTGAAACTGAGACCAAGTCCAAGTCCTTTAACTCTGACATTTTTCACTAAGCCATGCTTCTCCTAAGGACAATGATTTTCTTCTGTGTCTCTTTTAGATTTCTTTGGTTAGGTTTTCTAAGATGTGTGACATTGGAAAAATAACTTCATTTCTGTATATATTTTAGTTTCTTCACCAGGCAACTGAGGAGGCTGGATTAGATGATCTCTAAACAGTTTACAATTCTAACTTTCTATGACTTCAATTTCTACCCACTCAAGAAATGTAGAGAACTTTGAATGAGAGTCTTATATATAGTTGCAATTCTCCTTTCTTACAATATGAAAAGCAGGAACAGGAACAATACACAATGAAAATGCAGATTTGTGGAGAACCTAATAGACTTTTCTTACAACTCTTTTTTTCCCCCACAGTAATATTTATTTATTTATTTATTAGAGAGATTTTCTTTATTTTGAATTTTACAATTTTTCCCCTAATCTTACTTACCCACCCCTACCCCCCACAAAAGGCAGTCTGTTAGTCTTTACAATATTTCCATGGTATGCATTGATCTAAGTTGAATGTGATGAGAGCGAAATCATATCCTTAAGGAAGAAACATAAAGTATGTGATATAGCAGAATTACATAATAAGATAACTTTTTTAAAAAAATTAAAGGTAATAGTCTTTGTTCAAGCTCCACAATTCTTTCTTTCTCGAGATACAGATGGTATTCGCCATTGCAGATACCACAAAATTGTGCCTGTTTGTTGCCCTGTTGGAATGAGAAAGTCCATTAAGGTTGATCATCACCCCCATGTCGCTGTTAGAGTATACAATGTTCTACCCAAATAATAGTATCTAAGATTTATACACTGCTTTGATATTTGCAAAATCATTTACATTCATTTTCTCACTTGATCCTTACATCAACCCTGCGAAGTCTGTCTAGGGACAATATTTCCCATATTACAGAAGAGGAAACTGAGGATTTGAGAGTTTAAGCAATTAATAGTAATACAGCTAAGAAGTACCTAAGGTGGGTTTCAGACCTAGGAGTCTTGATTCCTCATCCAATCCTTTACCCATTATACTTCATTACCTCTATATTTTTATGAGGAAGAGATAGGTGGGTACACATATATATATACATTCACACTATATACACACACACATATACACACATGCATATATATGTATATATCTATACATTAAATATACACGTATATACCTACACATTATATATACATTTGTTTATGTATGGATACACATGTCTATGTCTTCTTGATATATGGTGAAGCAAATTCTTTTTTGTAAATGCTATTTGCAATTACTGGTGGGATGTGTGAACATATTTGTGGGTGCCTTTTCATGGAGTATATAAATGAGAAAAGGGGTATCAAGACAAGATAGGATCATTCAGGATCATTAATTCAAAGAAATGGAATTGTTCTCAGTCTGGTAATCAATCAATAACTATTTATTAAATGTCTGCTATTCCTCACACTCTCTGGTAAGTAATGGGTATGCAAAAAGGGGCAAAAGGCAATCCCTGTCCTCTAGAAGCTTACAATCTAAATGGGGGACACAATAGACAAACAAATACAAGCAAATTATATACAGGATAAATAAACAAAAAAGACAAAATTCCCAGTCTTACTTGAAAACATTCACCTGCATGGTTTCCAATGATTATTAGGTAGAATAAGAAGTCAAATGTGGAGAGATTCAATTTGCAAAGATAAAAGCAATTGCTCAGCTCAGAACCTAATGCTAAGTAGAGTAGTAGATAGCCAACTACATTCCCTTCATTGCTTCTCATGAAAAAGTGCCTATTATTTCTATTTTAGGAACAATATCATTTCATTACAATGAAAGACTGGTATAAACTGGAGGGTCATCAATATGACACTCTGCTCATTTCATGTTGATGGCAATAATGGGGCCTAATATTCAGATAATTTGGATTTACAGCACAAATACAATAGCTGTCACAGGAAAGCTATTTTATAGGGTGATAATATACATAATCCATGTCTCATTCTTTCTCTCCTTGAGCTCGATATGACCGCCCACATCTTTTCATATTAACTTTAAGAGCAGAGGTTCAGGTGACCCCAGGAGTAAGCAGTAACAGCATTCCATTGCTAATCACTGGCAAGCCTCTAAGGATACTTCTGTGATGTTGGTTAAATATGATTATTGCAAACTGAAGACAAATGGTGCCATAACAGCATTTAGCTAGAAGTGGAACTCAAAGCTGACTGCCTAGTCCTGGAGGCAGGATATCACTCTTTGAAGTTAGCTTTCTTCTCCTGTTTTCTCAGTAGCTAACCTGTTCAAGAACCAGGGTCCCTTGAATCTCGATAAGCAATTCCTTTTAAGCATAGCCCTTCAAATCAAGCCATGTGTTCCTAAAATTGTCTTAAAGATCTTCTTCTCATCATTATGCTTTTGTTTTCATTTTGTATTAGCCTTTTGGAATGTAAAAAAGTAGTACCTGAGCATCCCAGATTGTATTGGATTCAACTCGTTCAACAAGCATCAATTAAGTAACAGGATCAATGTAGTCCCTGCTCTCAATGAACTTACTTTTCTCAAAGATCAAGTGGTTCAGGTGGCTATGTGGTGCAGTGGATAGAGCACTGGCCCTGGAGTCAGGAGGACTTGAGTTTAAATCCAGACTCAGATACTTAATAATGACCTAGCTGTGTGGCCTTGAGCAAGTCACTTAACCCCAGTGCCTTGCAAAAACAAAACAAAACGAAACTCAAAGCAAAACAACAACAAAAAAGATCAAGTTGTTGCACCTCCTCATTTTACAGATGAAGAAAATGAGACTATGAAAATTATTGAGTTCCATTTCACTGGAGGAAGTGGAATGAATATTCTAAGATGAAAAGAATATCTTGGAATCAAGAACATGGTTCAAGTTCTAAGGCCACCACTGATTTGAATGTGACAATCGCTTCACCTATTAAGAATTAATTTCCCATTTATAAACTGGGGATTATTTTATATGCCCTCCCTTCCATTTAGAGGATTAAATAAGATACATATTTGTATGAAGCAATTATACAAATGGATTTTCATATAATGTGCATTTGCATAAAGTAGTCTTTCCCCACAGTAAATTGGCCGTTTAAGAGATGCAGAATAAATCTGGAATAAGAGAGAATCTGGGAAATTTTAAAGTAAAATCAAGAAAATGAACCCATTAATCACTATGACTTTTTTTTCCACATGTAACAAGTATCTATCTATCTACTACTGTCTATCCATCTATTTATCTATGTTTATATGAACATAGATATGGAATGAAGGAGGGGCCCTTTAATTTCATATAGTCTCTTCCATTTGAATATCCTACATGCTTAAAAATTTAGCAAGGTAGAATAGAAAGAGACATTCTCTATTGGAGAGATTACTAATTTCTTATGTAATAGAAGAGCTAACAAAAGAATGTTAAATTCAGTTTGCAATCTCTCCTAGAATTTCTGCCACAATGGCAGGAAGGACAGACAACAGTGGGGACAATGTGAATCCAAGCTTGAGCAAGAGAAAAACAAACACCCATGGTCAGTTGTGCCTTGGAGGCAACCTCAAATTGAATTACTGCTAGTATTCCCCCCAAAAAACATTGTTTCTGTAATTTAGTGGGTTTCCAGCTCATTGAGAGGAGTCCAATTACTTGAGGAGTCCAGTGCCAGACTCAGATTTTCTCTCCACCCAAGTCCTTTCCCTAATTTGTGGAGATTTTTACTGTTTGTACTGTAATATTTTTTGGATACTCAGCACTTCCAGGACACCAGCATCCTGAATTTCCTATGACCTACATAATGAACGTGTTTCGGTAATCTAGTGGAAAGTTGCATCTTAGATTTCAATACCATCCCAAAGTGTACATATTCCATAATCTTTAATATTGAATGCAGAATTTTTTCTCTCATCAAAACCTCATCAGTCCTTCTATCTCACCCGTTTTATCTTTTAAAATCACTTTTTTTGTCTTACCATGACCTTCAGTCATTTGATTCCTCACTCTCTTTCCATTTCCTTTCCCCCTTCATAGTCTTAATTGTCTTGTTAGCCAGTTCTGCTCTGTCCCTTGCATTCATTCTTTGCCCCTTGGTTCATGTCTTGTCAGAACTCATCTACGGATCATTTTCTGCATCTTCAGTCTCTGCTTCTTCACCTGAGTCACTGAACATGCTGAAGTATGCCATGTAATCCTGTTAAATGGGTCCACAACAAATTCATGTTATAACTGGGTACTATTCTGTTACCCATATCTCAGCTGGGCTCCAGTACTGTACAACTCTGTTTAGTCCCTTTTTGATTGAATCTTCAATATTTTCCCCATACTGACTATTCAAAACTTTCTAATTAAGTACAGTCTTAATTGTTGTGACTGTTCTCATGTCTGTTACTCCTCACTTCAAAATCCCTGTAGATCAGGAGTCATCATGCTGTGATCTGAGTGCCAAATCTGACCAATCTCTCCCACCCTTCCTCCTTTTTCTTTCCCAATTGTTTCTTATTGAACTAAATTATTCCCTGGTTTCCAGTAGCTGTAGAAATATATATTTGCAATTGGATCTATACAACTTCTGAGAGGCTCTTGAATTGTTTTTGCAAACTCTAGGTGTCTGATGCCATTTTTCATTGGAAAACCTTACCCTCAACTTCTTTTTCCTACTGTACTATAAGGTAACAGCTTTCGGGGAGGTGATAGGATAGAACCAATTTGAGAAGCAAACCCTTTGGCTCATTAGCCTTCTTTTCCTTCCTCCTGCTCCCTTGCTCTAGATACTGAATTCAAACAGATAAACAATAAATGATGGTATCAGTTCATGGTAGGCTTGTTTATTAGCTAAAAAAATTACCTTAGAATGTAGGTTTAAATTTGCCTCAGGAGACACAGATATCTCATAGGAAATTTCATTATAGGTTATAATTGCAAATATTTTTTAAGTTAGCATTAAAGAAAATCTGTACTTAATCTATAACCCCTTGGACTTGCACACAAAATGAAATTCTTTTCTTGCTTTAAATGAGTGTCACCTTTTTCTTACCTGAGAATCTTATAACCTCAGGTTAGTAACACTTAAACAGTTACTATGGAGACAAGATTTGGTGACTCCCCGTTTCAGGAGGTGGGATTCCAGTCATCATCCTCAGATGATGATTAAGAAATGGGAAACATGAAAATCTCAAGCTGTAGCACATATTCATATTTACTAATAAACACACCAGGATATAAATGGCATGAGGAGGATTCTTTTCTATAACAAGTCTAATATCAATTGTATGTTAGTTATGTGTACATTCATCTCCAACACATATGAGAGAGACCCTACTTTCTAAGGCTCTCCAAAATAAAAATAATCACATTTTGGAGGTTTAAAATAGAAATTGATTTTTCTCCTTCCTTTGTTTTTTGCTTTTAGTTTCATCTACATTTCCTAACAGTTTCTCTAAACCCCCTTTTTCCATTTTTTAAAAAAAAAAGCATCTCTATCCTTCCTTTTTCTGTGGAAGGAAAAAAAATCATTTATTAAAGGGGAAAAACTGCCCTCTTCCTAATTCATTAAAGCTACTGACTTAATGCACCACGGGTATATGAATAAACATCTAGTCACCTTCCCTATCTTTTTGTCATTTAATTTCTCTGTCTTGTTCCCTTTCTCTTTCTGTTCATCTGTGTCTCTTTCTCTCTCTTTCTCTGTGTGTGTGTCTCTCTCTCTGACATATTTATAATTCAGAAGGTTTTGGTACTTTCTAAATCCATTAGATCCCTACTCCTAGGCTGGTTCTAAATAAATTGGCAATTTGTAATGCATAATTCCAGCAAGCTAGTCAAAATAGTTGACCTGCACAGTAGCTTGTGAAAACATAGCCATCATTAGATAAATTGCATCTATCCATATATTCCACTCCTGTTTGGCAAATATGGTGCTATAAGTTGTCTCTTAAAGCAAGGCAGCAGGGGCGGCTAGGTGGCGTAGTGGATAAAGCACCGGACTTGGAGTCAGGAGTACCTGGGTTCAAATCTGGTCTCAGACACTTAATAATTACCTAGCTGTGTGGCCTTGGGCAAGCCACTTAACCCCATCTGCCTTGCAAAAAAAAAAAAAAACGTTAAAAAAAAAAAGCAAGACAGCATTCATTTATATTCTGGATTTTCAGACAGGTTGGTTTTTGAAAAATGCTTGTTTCAGAACAAGTGGAAATCGTTCATATTGCCCATGGCAGTTGCATCCAATGTCAAGTAGTAGTTTTTTTCCCCTCTGTACCCAGGAAATGAGATATTTTCTATTTTTTAATTTATTTCTTTTATCAGAGGCTTGTTATTCATAAAAGGGTAAAAATGTCTATACGGAGTATACATTGGGCATTTCTTTCAAATCTTTTACTTCATGATGTGGGGAAAGTACCCCACTATTTTTGTATTGGTTTTTCCAATCATAGTTTCATTGCCTTCACTGAAATGGAAATGTAGCTCTACCTGCTAATGTAATTTTGTTCTAAAAAGTATCTCAACTGAAATATAATTAGCATTTATTTGGAAGATATAACAAATGATAATATTCATCTGAGGCATTCAGTTTAGACATGCTGAAACCAATCCTCCCTTCTTAATAGAAGGAAATCTTGTTGGGGGGTAGGTACCCTCTCATTCCTGGCAGAATACCTTTTACATAGTATACCTTTAATAAATGCTGGTTGAATTGAAATATATAATTCTTAGATGTACTATATTATAACTCAAAGGGATCTATAATTTCACTGATATGGAACCCTTTTGATTTGCCTAATCTGTATGGCTCCTGTCCTCATTTTTCCAATAACCTCAACTCAGGGGACCTTGTTTGCTTTGTTTTGATATTTTGAGGATTAGTGGAGCCCACTGGCTTGCCATTGGTTATGTCTTCCTCTCTCCATGTGATTACTTCATCTTTTTCTTTCAATATTGTCTTCTTTGGTGATATCCTTAATTGTCAATATTTTTAATAGCTAAATTTTTGGTATGTGTTACAGAACACTTATACTCATCTCTTATACTTATACAGAACACTTATACATCTCTTCATTTTTAATTATTTGGAGATAGAAATATGCTGTAAAATAACTGAACATCAATATCAGTAAAATATTGGTGTAAAAGGTTGGGCCTTTGATGGGGTCTTTTAAGAAAGATAGTATTTTCCCAAAGGCATCCTGTTATAACCTGCATTTAAATATCTTACTGAGCAGATAATTTTACATATACTAGTTCACTCTATCTTCATGGCAACCCTATCAGGTGGGTGGGGCACAAATTATTACCTTTTTACAGAAGAGGAAATCAAGATTCAGAAATCTGAGCTTTCCCACAGTCTCTAGGTATTTATCTAGCAAATTCAGAACTAGAACCCAGCCCCTCTTATGTCTAAGTTTAGTATACTTTTTCAGCCTTCTACTATTAAATTCATCTCTCTCTCTCTCTCTCTCTCTCTCTCTCTCTCTCTCTCTCTCTCTCTCTCTCTCTCTCTCCTACATTCCCTTCTTCATTTTTTTGTTCCAAGAGCCAAATGAAAAATGAAATATAATTAGATTCTCTTAGGGCATCCAGAGAATATGATCTAGGTTAGAGGATTTCAAGCCTCCAATATAAGTGAAAATCTTGCCATTGCTGTCAATCACACAGAGATGCCAGTGGGGCATGTCCTAGCTAAATTCACATCGAAGATGTGAATTCACATAACGTAATGAAAATCTGAGAATAATAGCTCTCCTCACTTTTCGCATCGCAGGGAGCAACAAAGATGCTTCCATTTCTCTTCTAGCCTCTTGCTTATTTATTTCATCCTGGTGCCATCAGTTTCATAAATAATGTTTCAAGCTATTACTTTCTAAATATATTAGTGTTAAGGAGATTTATGCTCTTAGAAAGTAGGGACATTGTCAAAAAGAAGATGAACTACATTTTTGTAGTTCTAATATTTGAGGAATTATCCTGTCATATGTACACATTGCATTTCCATTCTTAGTATAATGTCTTCATTATCATTACCTTTCATTTACTAATGTTCTTCAGGAAAGGGTTTTATCCTGTTGACACAAAGTACAAGGTTAGCACTATTTAATAGTGTGGTTTTCTATGTACTGTGAAAATTCATGGAGATTTTAAGCAAATACATTTTTGGGAAATGATGTATGTTTTTATGAGGGCACCAAATTCACTTTTAGAATTCAATCTGAATGGTTGCAATCTCCTTTTATGATATTATTTATAAGTAAGATTGACAGTTTTTTCAAACAATTGTTAAATCACAAATGTAGATCAGTGTTAGAAATTTTGCTTCAGATAACCTAAAGATTTGAAATTGAGGCCAGTTGGAGAGCAGACAAAATTTAATATTTTTTAAGAAATCAAAGTAATGTTTTAAGCTGTTAAAAACTTAAAACTATACTATAGATTTCTGGAGTACATTTTATAATAAAACTTCTTGATTCTCTAATTCTACCAAACTCTATCAGGGATGGGGAACCTTTTTTGCCAAGGGCCATTTGGATATTTATAACATCATTCTCAGACTATATTTGGTCAAACATTTTATTAATTCATCTCTAAAAAACTCCTAGATTTATTGAATTTTGAGTCCTGCCTTGTGGTTGCCTTGGCAATGCCGGCAGGCTGGAAGCTCCCTACTCTTGAATTCTGGACCTTTCTTGCTTTGTGATTGAGGGTAAATATATGCACCTTTGCTGGTAGACTCCTTAGTAACTTAGTAGAGGATGATATTTGATTAGACCAGCTTTAAACTGACTAATCTTTTATGGTTAATGGCAACATCTCATTTCCCCTTGTGGATGTTAAGAGATACTTGGACAGTCTCAGCTAATATGATATAATTCAAAGGATTAGCATTAGCATCAAATGTTTATTGGACACCCATCCACTATCTGTCTAGAACCCTGGTCTGGACTGTCAGATATGGAGTTTCTATTCCCAAAGTTCTATTTTAATTGAAATGTATAGATAAGAAGAGCATACCCATATATATTATTAGACACCTAATAATAATTATTAATTCTATAGTTTCTTCCAATTTACAAAGCACTTGCCTCATGACAACAATGGTAATACAAGTGTTATTATTATCTATAGGTAACAATTCTACAGATGAGGCAACTAAATTCTCAAAGAACTTAAATGACTTTCAGATCAGTAAGTAAGCACAAGGTCTGGTGGTCAAACTAAGAACCCCCTAACAGTCCTTCTGCACTGGACATTTCACTATGCTGATATTTGAAAGACATTTACTACTTTGTTCTCTTCCTTTCCCCTCTCTCGCTTCCTTTCTTCCTTCCCCCCCCCCCCAGCTGTCCTTTAATTTAGTTAGTTGGTGTAGTTAATGGGGCAGTTATGTGGCATGGTGGAACATTTGGTATGGTAGTAGATGTGGGACCTTCAGTAAGTCACTTAATCTATATCTGTCTCAATTTTTTTCACTTGGAAAATAAAGATAATAATGGCATCCATTGCTCAGAGTTGTGAGGATCAATGTTAGTTGTGTTTCATTATCATCATTATCATCATCATCATCATCATCATCCATGACTGTGCTTGGGTGAACTTACTGCTGTCTTCCCTCCTTCCCATATTTCACCCACTCCTACCACCAAATAATAAGATTATTTTTGGTTCCTTGCCTTGCAGGAGGAAAGATGTCAGAGTTATAAGGCCTGGAATCATATGAATGTGGGATTTACTTCTCAAGTTCTTTAGAACAATATAATTTAGTTGCAAATTTTCATCACTCTTGGGTGACTAGTTGAGATGAAGCTCATGGAAAGTCTCAGAAGGAATGAGAATTCTTGATAATTTTATTGTGCTTACAGATTTGGTTTTAGCTAGGGAAGACTGGGAAATAAGTATAGTAGATGGTAGACAGATAAATAGAAAATAGTTAACTAGTTAGATAATAGGTTGATGATAAATCAGTTGAGTGATAGGATAGCTTTATTTTAGAGAGGTTTTCTAAGGGAAAAAAGAAGACAGGAAAGTATTAGAATACTGTGAGAAATCACTGAATATTTGGTTTCCACAGGATATGAGTGGATGTTTTAAGGATTCTACATGTATTCCACAGGTCTGTGGAATACATTGCAAAGGCAGGAGTCTCTGGAGTATTGATTAAAGGACACAAATCTAGGTACAGGAAGGTGGAAGTAAAACAAAAGGAAAGATAAAAGAATTGATGCTGAGCTAGAAGAGCTCTTCTAGCCTGACCTGAAGATGCTTGGGCTGAGATTAGGCCAAAACCTGCCCAAGCTAGTCCAGGTTGACTAGAGTCTCTGACCTTACTCAAGTTCACATGCTTAATTAGCTTCATGCAGAGTGACTTACTCATTCCCTGTGACAATTGAGGTTCATTAACATAATACATGTTGTATGACTGGGAAGGCGGAGGGAAAATATTAAGGAGTGATATGGGGGTGGGCATATTGATTAGATCATGGCCCTGATCTATCATGACTAAGAAGAGAGGGGAGAGGAGTTCCAAACCTTATATAAGATTGGACATTGTCACAATTCGGGGTTCCTCAGTAGGGAGAGTACCCCTTTCCTGCTGGGAATGTTAAATAAATGATCCTTCTGTCACTCTAGGCTGCTTATTATTAGGACCCAGCTGACCCTGCTCTGGGGGGCAAAAAAGGGGTTAGAGACTTCATTTTTAATTCTCCTATACCATATTCATAAGACGAATCCAGATATATATATATATATATATATATATATATATATATATATATATATATATATATATATATATATATATATATTGTGTATACTTTACCTTTACCTCCTTTAGGAATTACAATGAGGTTAGTGAGCAGAGGCTTCCCAAATAATGGTATTTACTTTTATCTACATTCAGATGAGCCTGACCATTTAGTCTTGTCCTTTGGGGATTGTTAAGTTAATGGAATTAAATCTTTACTGGACTGAGTTCTCTCTTAAAGAGTCACTCTTGAAAGTTACAGGTTGCATGTCAGTACAACTAATTCAAACTCTAGCTTTTTTTCTTTTAATGGGAAGATGGAAAGAATGGACTATATAAATGCAATGAAATACCTTATAAAACACAAACAGGGTGGAAAAATATAGTCTAGATATAATTTTGGAAATCCCAAACCAAGATTTTGCACAAAAAGTCACAAAGTTTCTCTTAGAATTTTTGTACTTTGTTTATAACTTTTTTTGGGGGGGGTTGCAAGGCAAACGGGGTAAAGTGGCTTGCCCAAGGCCACACAGCTAGGTAATTATTAAGTGTCTGAGACCGGATTTGAACCCAGGTACTCCTGACTCCAGGGCTGGTGCTTTATCCACTGTGCCACCTAGCCACCCCCTATGCCACCTAGCCGCCCCTGTTTATAACTTTTATAACATCCCCTCATGACTTGCCAGGATCTGGAGGCTATTGTTAGTATTCATGAGGTGGCAAAGTAAAAAATCTTTGACCTTTGATGGCACTTGTGCTGTAACAGTAATAAAAATGCTTCCTTTCTAACTAAATTTGGCTCCAAGTTTGTCTTTGGCTAGACTTCCATTATCTAGAGTGGTGAACTGATCTGGGAATTGTGACTCTGAGGGCCATGGCTTGGTTGGACAATCAAGAAGTGTTTCCTAAGCATCTTTGATACTCTAGGAATCATATTAGATCTTGAAAATTTAAAGGCAAAAATAAAATAGCTCCTTTCAGAGAGCTAAAATCATAAACAAAATTATGTGTGTAGATTGCTCCCCCCCTCAAAACAGTACACACATATGCAGTGTACAGGGCATCCCCAATAATACACATATGAATATATGTAGGTATAATATGTACAGAATAATGTAAAATCATTTGGGGTATGGGAAAGTACTAGCAGCTGCAGACATCTAGAAAGGATTAATTTAATAGGTGTTGCTTAAATGTTCAGTAGTTCTATCTGGACAAAGTCTGAAAGTTTTTTTTTTTTATCCATTCTCAATACCAGAGCCACAACAAGGTGATCATAGCTATACCCTTGGGGAACCAAAATATAGAAAGTATCCACACCACTTACCCTCCTTAAGCAGCATAGAAACAATTCAGTTTAGCCCCATGGTTAGCAAGGATATTAAGTTAAAAAATGAAACTCCCAGATGGTGATCTTTCCATAATTGCCTTTGAAATGTCTTGATTTCTGTCCAAGAAATTTAGACCTCCTGATGCCCTCCATTCTCAAAAGGAACTTGTCTTAACAGGCTGACTTGTGGATTCTTTTCTGCTACTTCTTCCAGGAATGTTTGGTAGAGTTTTCCCCAAGTGTCAAAATTTCTAGTTATGTCTCTGCAATGATATTCAAAAGTGCCTAGCAAAGTGGATTGCTATTATGCTATTGGTGTGTGGAATTTACCCTTTATTTGCAAATATGACTCAAAATGAAGCAAATAAATCAATGGATCTTTAGTTTAAAATTCTATGCTAGTGATCTTTGAAAAGTTAGTGATATTTCTGCCAAGGATACGTGTTTTTCTCTGAACCTGTTCTTTAATTGATAGATTTGAATCTTTCTCCAACCTTTCTTAATTCCAGTGCTTTCCATCTTTTATTTTTTATTTAAATTTATTTATGTATTCTCACAAAATAGTCTTGTTGTGGAAGTAAACATATCCCTCCCCTGCCCCACACAAAGATAACCTTCAAGGAAAAAAACTGAGAGGGAAAAAAAAAAAGAGTACTTCAGTCTGTGTTCAGATACCATTAGTTGTGTCTCTGGGATGGATCTCATTGTTTATCATGTCTATCAGAAAAAGTTGTTTCAATACTTTTTACCCCTAAGTTGTTATTTCTATCTGGATTTCCCTCCATCCTATTCCTCACCACCCCATTTAATCTATTCTTTCTCTCCTTTTCATCTTGTCCCTCCTCAAAAATGTGTTGTATTTATCCTCTTCCATGATCTTCCTTCTCCTTTATCATTTACATTCCCCTCCCCTATCCCTGTGCCCTTTCTTCCATTCCCTTTATCTACTTTTTTCCTCTAGGGTAAGATAGATTTTTGTAACCAATTGAGTGTGTATATTATTTTCCTCTCTGAACCACTTCTGAAGAGAGTAAAGGCTCATTCGTTTCCTCTCACTTCCTCCCTTCCAGTCTATTGCAAAAAATTTTGCTTCCCTCTTCACACATCTTATCCCATTCTACCTCTCCTTTCCCTTTTTCCCCCCAGTACATTCCTTTATCAAAGGAATTAACTCCATCTTTATCATTTATTTTACCATCATGTTCAGCTCCCTCCTGTGCCTTGTCTATATAGACTCCTTTTGACTGCATTACTAAATGAGAAGGTTCATATGAGTTATCAGTATAATCTTCCCCATGCAAAATTATAAGCAGTTCAACATCATTAAATCCCTCATAATTTGCCCTTCCCATCCACCCTCTCTATACTTCATCTGAGTCCTGTACTTGAAAATCAAACTTTCTGTTCAACTCTGGTTGTTTCAACAAGAAACTTTGAAAGTCCCCTATTTCATCAATTATCCTTCTTTTCCCCTGGAAGAGTATGTTCAGTTTTGTTGGGCAGTTGATTTTCAGTTGTAATCCAAAGTCTTTTGCCTTCTAGAATATCATATTCCAAATGTTTTATGTAATCCTGACTGTAGCTCCATGATATTTGAATTGTTTCTTTCTGGCTGCTTACAATATTTTTCTCTTTGACTTGGGAGTTTTGGAATTTGGCGATAATATTCCTGGGAATCATTACTTTGGAATCTCTTTTAGGAAGTGATCAATGGATTCTTTCAATTTCTATTATATCTTTTGCTTCTAGAATATTAGGGCAATTTTCCTGTAGCATTTCTTGAAAAATGAAGTCTAGTCTCTTTTCTTGGTCATAACTTGCTGATATCCCAATAAATTCTAAATTATTTCTCCTGGATCTGTTTTCTAGGTCAGTTGTTTTTCCAGTGAGATGTTTTACATTATATTAGTTTTTCATTCTTTTGGTTTTGTTTTATTGTTTCTTGATTTTTCAGAGTCATCAACTTCCCTTTGCTCGATCCTACATTTGAAGGAATTATTTTCTTCAGGGAGCTTTTTTATCTTCTTTTCTATCTCCTCAATTCTGCTTTTTAAAGTAGTCTTCTCCTCATTGACCTTCTGGACTATTTTTTTTTCCATTTACCTAAAGTGGTTTTCAAGATGTTATTTTCCTCAGTATTTCACCAAGCTGCTGACTTGGTTTTCATGACTTTCCTACATCACTCTCATTTCTCTTCCCAATTTTTCCCCTTCCTCCTTTACTTGCTTTTCAAAATCTTTTTTGAGATCTTCCCTGAGATCAATTCATATTTTCTTTTTTTTTCAATTCATATTTTCTTGGAGGCTCTGGATGTGGAAGCCTTGACTTTGTCATTTTCTGAATGTGTATTTTGATCTTTCCTGGGACCAAAGTAATTGTCTATGGTCAGATTTTTTCTTTTGTTAGTTTGGTCATTTCCATCTATGATCTGTTTTTAACTCTTTGTTAAGTTGGGGCTCTGCTTCCATGGAGGATGCACTTTTCTAAGTTTTTGAGGGGTTTTGAGACACCCCCCCCCAGGAACTTCAATTCTTTCATAGTCTTTTGAGAGGCCCTGACTATTCTCTTGGCTTGTGCTCTGGTCTGTGGATGACCACAAGCATTCCCCTCTGCAATTTTTAACATTTTTAAAAAAAGTTTTGAGTTCCAAATTCTATCTTTTCTTCCCTTTCCCTTCCTCCTCTCTGAGACAGCAAGAAGTCAGATATAGATTATATAGGTGCAGTCATGTAAAAAATTTCCATATGAGTCATTTTGTAAAAGAAAAAGAAGGGAAAGAAGACAAAAGTAGCATGCTATATTCAAACAATCTAAAGTTCTTTCTCTGGAGGCAGATAGTATGATTCATCATTAATCTTTTGGGAATTTCTTGCATCATTGTATTGAAGAAAAGAACTAAGTCATTAATAGTTCTTCATAGAACAATAATACTGTTACTGTGTATAGCATTCCACTTGTTCTATTCACATCACTTTGCATCAATTCATGTAAGTTTTTCCAGGTTCTTTCTGAAATCATCTTGCTTATTATTTCTTATAGCACAAAAATATTCCATTACAATTATATATTGTTTATATATAGCTTGTTTAGCCATTCCCCAATTGAGGGGTATCCTTTTGATTCCCAATTCTTAGCCACCACATAAGGAGTTGCAATAAATATTTATATATCTAGATCCTTTTCTCTTTTTTTATATCTCTGGGATATAGAACTTGTAGTGGTATTGCTGGATAAAAGGGTAGGCAGATTTTCATGCCTTTTGATCATAGTTCCAAATTGCTCACCAGAAGGTTCCACTAACTCTACCAATAGTCCTTAAAGTGTTTTGAGTCTTATGGACTTAATCTCTTAACTTTGTCTAAGACCAACTGTTACTTTAGAAAAAGTTAAGAAAGTATTTTACTTTTAGCCTTGGGACCCTTTGGTAACTCTGTTTTGATGGAAAAATCACATAGATAAGATCTAGTACTCAAAAGTATACTCTCCCACTCCTCTAATTGCTGAAATCACCTTTAAGTATTAGTTTAAAGGAGGATTTCTCCTTCTCTCCCACCTCTCCAATTCTCCCATTTTTCCTCTCAATCACTTAAATCTTTGATTCTTCACTGTTTCCACTTGAAACAGGAAGGGCTTTCTATATTCCTTCCCTCTTGCAGTTTTCTTATGGGACACAATGAGACAAAGATTGATGTTTATTTCATTTTGCTCTGTAACTGTCCTTCAGGATCTTGAAAATCGTAACTCTTTGCTTGTTGAGTTTTATCTTCTTGTATTTTGCTAATCTTTTCACTTGACGGCATTTTTGAGCTGCAGATGGAAGATAAAAAAGCAAGACCAAGTCATATGATCATTCCCCAACCCTCTTTAAATCTGGAAATTTCCCAGAGACACTATTCTGGATGAGAGCAAGAAATCTGGGCAGGATTTTCTCTGGCCTTTCTAGAAGGCCCACTGACTTGGCAGATGGGAAGCTTTCATTGGGCAATCTCTAAAATCACAAGGTAAAGCAAAATATATAAATCTTTTACAGCATCATTTTATGAACTAGAGACAAATTTTTTAGGCAACAAACAGCAGGGCCATTTGGGAATCAATGTAGTTGAGTTTACATCAATCTTAGCAGACTGGGTTGTGGCATAATAAATATTTTCAAGCTTATGATTAAGAGGTATAGGAAGGATCATAGGAGCATATGTAGGGAATTCTTAAGGAAATTCTTTTCCTTGAGGACCCAGGAAATGACCCTGAGATAGCAGGTTATGGATTGAAGATAAATAGGGAGGAAGAGAGGAACAAGAAATGAAGGAAGTGAGAGGAATTTAGAGGACAGGGGAAATAAATGAGAGATAATAGGGCAATGAAAGATATAGATAGCTATTAGGAAGAGGGGAGTTGGGGATAGGAATGTAGAGGCAATGTGATACAACAAAAAGAGTTTGTTTTAGAAGACCTGAGCTTGATTTCCAACTTAGTCATTTAATATTCTTGTGACCTTGAGCAAATTGTGATAATTTCTTCAAGGCCTTACTAGAAATGAGGCTTTCCCTTTTCTTCTTTCCCCTTGCCTTTCCCTTTCCCTCTCCTCTCCTTCCTTTTTATAAAGCCAAGTGAATAGTCTGACTAAACTAATTGATTTTGGGAATGGATCGATAAGCCAATCTATGATCACTAAAACAACTTCAATTTAATAATGTGTTTTTTTTTTAAATTGATGAAACACTTCTCAGTCTAAAAGACATTTCCTGGGGCAGCTAGGTGGCACAGTGGATTGAGCACCAGCCTTGGAGTCAGGAGGACTTGAGTTCAAATCTGACCATAAACACTTAATAGTTAACTAGCTATGTGACCTTGTACAGGTCATTTAACGACATTGCCCTCAATAAATAAATTTTTAAAAAAGACATTTCCTGAAGAGAATCTATGAAATGGAATCAGTATTAATTCGTATATTTTATCTCCTAAATTGTTTCATATAGGGTATTTGGCACAAATAGATTGCTATACAATTTGATGGTGGCAAACACTTGCTACTATATAATAACCACATAATAGAATCCTTCTCAATATAATGTCTACATTTCCCATCTTAAATATTCTTTTCTGTCTTACCTACCATAAAAATTATTAATAGTATCACATGAAAATTTATGATTTGTCACAACCAACTGTAACCATGCACTAGTTTATTTTTTAAAATCAGCAAACTTTTTTTTTAATTTATTAACCTACTCTGAATATAACTTTCTTTCCTCACTATTTATGACTGTTATACTTGCTCTGAAATGGGAACTGGAGGTATTTTGATAAATGGATGGAAAATTTCAACCCTTAGTGCCACCTTACTAGCTTAGTAATACATGATATCATTCTTCTAGTCATTAACTCAGTGGGTATTGTTATTTCTTTGTAATTGAGCACATTTTATACATAAATATATGTATATAATATATATGCATATATTATATACATATGCTGTGATTGTGTTTGTAGAGGTGTTCAGACATTCAATTGTGTGTTCGGCTCTTTGTGGCCCTTTGTGGATCAATTGTCCATGGAGTTTTCTTGGCAAAGATATTAGAGTGATTTGCTATTTTCTTCTCCATTTTTATGCAACAGGATTAAGTGATTTACCCAGGGTCATATAGCTAGTAAGAGTCTGAGGTCAGATTTTAATTCTGGTCTTTCTAACTCTATATCCAATGTTCTATACCCTAAGTCACCTTGTTTCCCCATATCTGTACAAACATATACATGTGTATACATATATGAATATAGAAACATACATACCACACATATCATACATACTGTATCCATATAAAAGAACAAATATAAGTTCATCTACAGTCATGCATGATGAGGGAAGAGTGGCTCTCATTTAGAATACTTTTTATGAAAGAGAAAACAGGAAAGAATATGCTTAAAGATTATTTTTGTATTCAGTCCAAACTTTCTACTTTCCTGGAACATATCTTTAGATTTCTGACAAACCAACTCTAGATATTTAGACTGATGATCCTTAGACATACCAACTTTAAGCTTTTTTCCCCTTAAAAATCCACTTTTCCTTATATTCATAAAATTTTTATTTCCATTGGCCTGACATAATATTCTGTATTCCATTCTTGGATTATGGCCCTAAATTAGAATTTAACTGTGGTCCCAAAGGGACCTTCTTGGCTCTCTTTAACTCAGTATGAATGACAAAGTTACAGTACCATAAAAATTTCAAGTAAAAGTTAGGCTGAGCTGTCACCTGTAAACTCATTATTTAGAAAGTTAAAAATTTCATGAAGAATGGAGATTATATTTTTCAGTTTTTACATTCATAGTTTTTAGTTCATTTATTAAAAAGAAAGTTATTTGGCTAATTTATGCTCAAATATGTAAACTTATTTATAACCAATCCTTAAGTAATGTATTATGTTTAATATAGTAAGGACCTACAAAGAGAGCTATCATAAAGGCAGAATATACTAGGGAGTTAAACAAAAGAAAAATAAGCAGAATGACTGGGACTTCTCATGATATGGCAGCTCAAGACAAGGATTTATTAATCAGTGACAAGGTCCTAGAGTTTAGTCAGCTTTGGAGGGTTGGGGTTGGGGGAAAGCTGAGTCAAAGTGGTAGATAGGAGAAGAAAAGATCTATTACTCCTGGAAATTTAGTCAAATGTTTTGACCTTGCAAGGAGCAGACTAATCTCTCATACCTATACATGGATGTATCAGTTCCACACTGAGTCAAGTCAAGTAAAAAAGAGGATAATTTATTTTAGGAGAAGCTTATCATGTTGGAGTTATGGAATATTGATTTCCTCATGTGAAAGAATGAATCTTTTCTGTAATAGGGGAGATTTGGGTGACAGTGACAATTGCAGCAAACTATTAATCCAGGACAGTGACAATCTCAAAAAGAGAAACCAGTCAAAATAATTTGCTTTTGACTGGAAATTCATTTTCAGTATGACATATTTAGCACTAATAGTGTAACAGATGCTATTAAGTAATTGAGTCCTGGAACCCATGCTCAGTCATCCCAGGTTCTGTGTGTACCAAATTGATTTAATCATCTTCTTTCTTTGCTATAAAATATATATATAAAATTATAAATGTGTGAAAATACCTACAATGCAAGAGGATATGAATTGGTAAGTAACTCCCAGGTTAAAGGCAGACCAGATGGAGAAGAGTCTTGAAAACATATCTTGGTATCATTTATTGAAAGAATTAAGGATGTTTATATTGGAAAAAAAACTAAATGGGAAGGAAGAGGTAATGATATTATGTTCATCTTCAAATCAATAAGTTGGTATCTGGAATTGGGGTCAGGAAGATCTGAGTTGAAATACGGCTTTAGACACTTACTTGTCATGTGTAAGTCACTTAGCCTCTATTTGCCTTAGTTTATTCAACTGTAAAAATAATATTAATAGCACATACCACTAAGGGTTCACATAGAATTAATAAACCATTTAGCCTGATACCCAACTATCAGTACTTAATATATGCTTGTTTTCGTCCTTTCAAATATTCAAGTATTTAAATGCTTATGGTGAAATAGGTGTCACTGAGTGGCACAGTGGATAAATGAGTTTAAATCTGATCTCATCCAGGAACTGTGTGACCCTGGGCAAGTCACTAAACCCCATTTGTTTCAATTTCTTCATCTATAAAGTAAATTGGAGAAGGAAATGACAAATCATTTCAATATCTTTGCCAAACAAATTTCTTTTGGGGTCATACTGAATAACTAAAGAGGAAGAAGGAATAGATTTGTTCAGCTTGATCCCAGAAAGAATGACTAGGACTGACACATTTTCAGATGTAGATAGTCTCACTGGAAGTATGCACTTTTTAATAATTAAAGTCATCTATATTTGAAAAATAATTAATTCTAAACCTATATAAACTGTTGGAAAAATAGGTAAAGAAGGAGTCCTTGATACCTAAATCATATAGATCAATTTCTCTATTGAATATTGGTGCAAATAATTTTAGATCACTACTATCATAGAGATAACAGCAAAAAATCATACACTATGATCAAGCTCAATTTATACATGGAATAGGTATAATTTAATTTATAATATAATAATATAATATAATATAATATAAGGTATAAATAAACTAGAGGACTGTCACCTGCAATAGCTCTGATGTGGGTCTGGACATGAATTTCTGAGAGTCAGGTTGGGTAGAAAAACATACCCAAACACTAAAGGTTGGGAAGTGAAAATCTTTATTTTTGAAAAACTTTATTTTTGGAAATTCAGACTTTTTTTTTTTTTAGCAAAATACTTATCTCAGGAATGACCAGTTAAAGGAGACCCAGTTTTATAATTTCCTGGGTAAATTTATTCTTAGAAATCTGCATACTTCTCTATCAAAGAAACCTTTTACAACCCCCCCCCCCCCCACCACAGATTATCCTAGGTCAGAGTTCACTGGTGAGCCAACGGATCCATACAATGAACAATAATCCACACATATCTTTGATGAAGAAGATCACCAAGGATATGTGAATATCACTCCCTGGGGCTGGCCCTGGACAGAGAACTAGTTCAAAATTTTATGAAAATTATACATCACCCTATTAATAAAAAAGACAAAAATAATATGCTTATCTCATTAGATGGAGAAAAGTTTTTAACAAAATAAAACACTCATTCCTTTTAAAAGTACCAGAAACATGAGAATGAATGGAGCTTTTTTAAAATTAATAAGTGGTATCTCTATGACTAAAGTTAAACTAAGCTAAAACTTAAACTAAAAGTTCTTCTAAACAAAGATTATCACCATTATTATTCAATATTATGCTAGAAATGCTACCTATGAGCAATAGAACAAAAAGAAATTGAAGGAATAAGTAGAGGTCATGAGGAAAACTAAACTATCATTTTTCATAAAATATATGATAGTTCACTTAGAGAATACTGGAAACAATTTAGAAACCCTAGCTAAACCAATTAACAACTTGGGCAAAGTTGTAGAATATAAAATTAATCCACATGAATCATCAAGACATTTAACCAACAAAACCTAAAAGAACTAGAAAAATAAATTGCATTTAAAATCAAACTGCAGTCAATTTAGAATACTTGGGAATTTACCTTCCAAGATACACAGACACACAGACACACACAGACACACACACACACACACACACACACACACACACACACACGAGCTGTATATGAAAACAAATATAAATTTTCTTCATATAGAGCAAAACAGATCTAAATAGAAGGAGAAATAATTCATCATGGATAGACTGAAACCAATATAATGAAATAACAATACTACCTAAATTAATTTACTAAATCAATTTGTTGTTGAGTTGTTTCAGTCAAGTCTGACTTTTTGTGGCCCTATTTTGTGTTTTCTTGACAAAGATGTTGAAGTAGCTTGCTATTTCCTTCTCAAGCTTATTTTACAGATGAGGAAACTGAGGCAAACATGATGAAGTAACTTCTCAAATGTCACAGAGTTAGTAAGCATCTAAAGACATATTTGAATTCACAAAGCTGAGTTTTTTTGGACTGTGCCATCTAGCTGCCCCACTTATTCAGCACTCTGCCAATAAAACTACCAAAGAATTACTTTATAGAACTTGAGAAAAATAAAATTCATCTGGAATAATAAAAGGTCAAGATGATCAAAGAAATCAATAAAATAAATCTGAATAAATGGTGCCTAGCAGTATTAGATCTGAAACTATATTACAAGTAGTAATCACCAAAACGTTTGGTCTGGATAAGAAATGAAGTGGTTTATCAATGGCATGGATTACATACATAATATATGAAAGTAAATGGCTACAGTAGCCTAGTATTTGATCAACTTAGAATCTAAGTTATTAGAGAAAGAACTCATTATTTGACAAAAACTGCTGGGAAAACTAAAAAACAGTCTGGCTAGGCATGAACCAGCATCTCATACCAATGCCAAGCTAAACTCAAAATGAGAACAGATTTAGCATAAAGGGTAATATCATTAGGAAATTAGGGGAGCATGAAATAAATTTCCTCTAAGAACTATAGTAGAGCAAAAGTTTATTCTCCAACAACAGATAAAGAGGTTCATGGGGCATAAAATGGATAAGTTTGATTACATAAAATTAAAATGTTTTGCACAAAGAAAACCAAATTTAATCAAAATTAGAAGAAATGCAAGAAAATGGTGGAATATGTTACGGTAAGTTTCTCTGACAAGGGTCTCATTTCTCAAATAAATCAGGAACTGAGCAAAATTTTTAAAAATAAGATCTATTCTCCAACTGTTAAATGGTTCTTTTTTCCCCATTATTGTAATGTATTTTCCTCTTTTCTTTTTTTAATAACATGCTTACATATTTGTTATGTTGTAAAAGAGGAATTGACACTAAAGGGAAAAATGAGAAAAAATAAAAACATAAAAGAAATTTTGAAAAGTGTATATAATATTCTTTACTCTGCATTCAGACTCCTTAGTTTATTTTTTTTTTTTTGGATGTGGATGATATTTTCCATGAAAGGTCTGTCAGGATTATCCTTGATCACTGAACTGCTGAAAGGAGTTACATGCATCATTGTTGTTCATCACACAATGTTGCTATTGGTATGTACAGTATTCTGGTTTTGCTCACTTCACTCCCCGTCAATACATGCTAGTCTTTCCATGTTTTTCTGAAGTTCAGTGGCTCTTGATTTCTTATAGAAAAAGAGTACTCCATCACATTCATATATCATAACTTATTCAGTCATTCCCCAATTGATGGTCATCCCCTCAAATTTCGAATGCTTTGTCACTACAAAATAATTGCTATAAATATTTTTGTATATGTAGATTTGTTCTCTTTTTTATTATCTCTTTGGGCTATAGACCTAAGTAGTTGTATTGCTGGATCAAAGAATATGCACAGTTTTATTGTCCTTTGGACATAATTTCAAATTGCTCTCCAGTATGGTTGAAAAAGTTCACAGTTCCACCAACAGAGCATTAGTGTCCCAGTTTTCTTATATCCTCTCCAACACTGATCATTTCCCTTTTTTTAGCCAATCTGATAGGTGTGAGACTGTACTTCAGAGCTGTTTTAATTTACATTTCTCAAATCAATAATGATTTGGAGCATTTTTTCATATGACTATAGATAACCTTAATTTTTTCATCTGAAAACTGCCTATTCATATCTTTTGACTATCAGTTGGAGAATGATTTGTATTCTTATAAATTTAACTCAGTTCTCTATAATGAGTCCTTTATCTGAAACACTCCCTATGAAAATTGTTTCCTACCTTTCTTACCTTTCTAACTTTTACTGCATTGGCTTTATTTGTGCAAATCCTTTTTAACTTAATGTAGTCAAAATTGCCCATTTTGAAATTTATGATTCTCTATCTCTTCTTTGGTCATAAACTTCTCCCCATTCCATAGCTCTGACAGATAAATTAATCCTTGTTCTCCTAATTGGCTTATAGTATCACCGTATATGTCTAAATCCTGGATGCATTGTAACCTTATCTTGGTGTAACAGGTTGTGAGATGTTGGTCTGTTCCAAGGTTTTGCCATACTGTTTTCTAGTTTTCCCAACAATTTTTGTCAAATAGTGAGTTCTTATCCAAGAAGCTAGAGTCATTGGGTTTGTCAAATAGTAAATTACCATAGGCATTTACTACTATTTCTTTTGCACAAAATCCATTCCACTGATCCACTTCTCTACTTCTTAGTCATAACCAGATAGGTTTGATGAAAAACAGTTTTCAAAGGAAGAAAGAAAATTACCAATTGCCATATAAAAATGCTCTAAGTCACTAATAGAGAAATGCAAATTAAAACAGTTTTGAGGAGCTTTCTCATACTCTTCAGATAGCTTTCATAACAGAAAAGGAAAATGATAAATGCTGGAGGAATGTGGGAAAATATATACATTAATGCACAGTTGGCGGAACTATCAACTAATCCAGCTATTGTGGAAAACAGCTTGGAGCTATGACCAAGGGGCTATAAAACTGATCCAACAAAACCATGACTAGTTCTATACCCCCAAAAAATCAAAGGAGAAAAAAATGTAAAAAAATATTTGTAGTACCTCTTTTTTTGTGATGGTGAAGAGTTGGAAACTGAGAGGATGCCCATAAATTGGGGAATGATTGAACAAGTGATGGTATATAAATATAAGAGACTAATATTGTGCTATAAGAAATGATAAAGGAAATGATTTCAGAAAAACCTCGGAAGATATATAAACTGAGGTAAAGTAAAGTAAATAGAATCTGTAGAGCACTGTACAGTTACAACAATATTGTAAAGACAATCAACTGTGAAAGACTTAGTAATTCTCATCAAAAATAATATAGCATGATTCCAAAGGAATCATGATGAAAAATACTATTTCCAGAGAGAGAGCTGATGGACTCAGATTGAAATTATTTTTAAAAGTTTTTTTTTTGTGTGGGAGGGGATGGACATGACTAATGCAAAAATATATTTTGCATGACTTCATATGATTCATGTGTATAATAGGTATTGTAGGAGAGCATTTAGAACTAAAATTATAGGGAAAAAGTTCTCTAAAGTAAAAATAAGCTTCTTCTGAATACAGTGAGTTCCCCTTCATAGAGGGCTGCAATTGAAGGATGGTAGACCATTAGAAAATTTTGGAGAGAATTTCTTAACATCTGTGGAATGACCTAGGTAGTGTATGAAGCTACTTTTTTTTATTAATTTTTTTTTTTGCGGGGTTAAGTGGCTTGCCCAAGACCACACAGCTAGATAATTATTAAGTGTCTGAGGCCAGATTTGAACTCAGGTACTCCTGACTCCAGGGCTGGTGCTCTATCCACTGCTCCACCTAGCTGCCCCTGAAGTTACGTTTAAGGTCAGGATTCTATGATTTTATGAAGTACTTGTCTTTCTCAGTCATGTATTTTGAATATCTTAAAAATCTCGGCATATTATTTTTCCCACTGTTAAAGGAAACTAAGATTGTTCCTAGAAAGGAACTTTGAAAGGCTCTTATTAAGACATTCAACAAATATTTGAGCATCTAATCTGCATAAGGTGCTGTCAAGTATTTCTTTTTGATTCAAGGATGAACTACACTAATCATCCTCAATGGATTATTGAATAATCTTTTATTTCTAAAGAAAGTAGACTGTCCTTCGCCCATATCCTCCAAGCAATTGGTATAGGCTAACATATAAAAAGGGTGCTTTGGAAACATGAAATAAAAATATATTCTGAAAACTGTTTACTATTTATTTACAAGGAAGAAAAGCACAGTGCAGAGCCCCACATAGAAGAGAGATTTCTGGCAACTCTGAGATACTCCCAGTGTTCATGTTCATGCTTGATATTGTGCTCATTGCAACAAGAACAAGAACATTGCAGAGAGTAGTAAATGGGAGAGCATGCAATAGAAATCCTGGTATATATCAGACACCTAATAAAAGCCCATCTTTTTTATTACCGGTAGTTTTCCTTTGATGTTGAATGATTATGAATTATGGAATAATTCAGTCTCTAAAGAACTGAAATTAATTATACAAATGATAACCATATAGAAGTATGTGTTATAGGGATTAGGAGGTTGCTACATATCCCTAAAGAGAAGTTGTGCAGGAAGAGTTGTATTAAAGCTGACATTAGAGATATATATATGTTGAAAAATATAAATGGGTTGGTCATGCAATGAAAAGGATAGATAATGGATAAGCAATTCCTGTGGTCCACATCTGGATCTGGTGTCCATGATATTTCAGGAAGGACTCAAAGCATTGGGTTTACTCCCTATGGGAGACTTACAGAAGGAAATGCACAAATCTAATGGGATGGATAGGCATAAGAAAGTTTGTCTGCATCACTGGAGGCAGTATCACATTGATGAGATCCTAGATTCATCTGTGTATTGGTATATAATAAAAGGGTAAAAACATATAACTCTTGAATAGTGGTAGCAATAAAGTCTTCACTTCATTCAAAATAGTTTAAGGTTTTTTTTAAAGTGGAATTTTTATTGTTAAAAAAGCAGACAAAAAATTAATATGATCTCATTACCATCCTAGAAAAACATGAAACAATCCAAAGGTCTATTTTTTAATGGCATGTTTGTTTCCAGATCATGTTAAGTAGATTTTTAAATTTGATTTTATAAAAATCACTCCCTCTGAATTGTTAAATTTGAGTGGAATATTGCAATCTAAGGGCTTTGGAAGCTTATTCTTTATCCAGTAACCATCTTGACATGTTTTCAGGGATTGTCTTGGATCAGATCAGCTCATGGTTTCTTACCGCTCTCTGTTCTCCATTGAGCTATGGGCCTAAGTGTATTTTTAAATCTAATGTCAGATGGTCACACTTTCTCTTTACATGACCTGTCAGATAGTCCCAGACCTTTTTAACTCAAGGGACTGAGAAACTCTTCCTAACATTTCTTTATTGGTTTGGAGAGAATTTCTTTAAGAGTTTATAAATGAGCCCCTAAATATTTCATGTGCTCATCTGCCTATTTAATTATGTCTACATACTAAAAAGCCTTCCTGGGTAGACATGCATTTTGCAATACCATTATATAAATGTTTAAACAGCTGTGCTTCTACATATCCTTGAGAAAAAATCCAAGCTTTTGTGGAGGTAGAGAATGGAGGAATTGCAGAAAAATAAGGTGATCCTAAACAGATCTCATAGAATGAGCCTGACTTCCCTTTTATTTATCATATATCTTTAGGGATCATGATCATTTGGGCTTATAGAGCTAATACTTCTATATTTACATATTTAGGAAGTTGTACTGTACTTATTATAAGCAACCACCAGACACATGGTGAGACTCTGGTCTGAAAAGCTAGGCTCTACACGGGCATGATTTACAATTTCAATCTATCACCTGAAAGCATTTATTATGCAACCATTTTGGGCTAAATTTAAAGGATCAAAAGGGGAAAAAAGAGATAATCTTTGCCTTCAGAGAGCTTGTGATTTATTTGGGTTGTAGGGAGGTTAAAGAAATAGTCTTTGAATCAAGAAGATCTGAATTCAAATCCTTTCTTGGAAATTTACTAACTTGGTAAATCTACAAAAGTCATTTAATCTCTCTGAGTTTCAGTTCTTTCATGAGAAAGTTGTATTCTAATTTCCCTTCTATCACTAAGAATAATATGTATATATATATATATATATATATATATATGAATGATATACTTGTATATGTGTATGAATGTATAATACATATTCATATATATTTTTCTGACTATGAACAAAATAAATGCCAAATAGTTTTGGAAGAGAAAGACACCATAGCTCAAGGATGAAGAAAGGATTCGTGGAAGTGGTGCTTGAACTTAGTTTCAGAGAGATTTTACAAGGTAAAAGGAGGGAGGCAGTTCATGTGGGAATAATGTATTGTAGTGGGTAGAAATTTAGGGTAAAGAGGGCAGCTAGGTGGCACAGTGGATAGAGCATTGGCTCTGGAGTCAGGAGGACCTGAGTTCAAAGCCGACCTCAGACACTTAATAATTACCTAGCTGTGTGGCCTTGGGTAAACCACTTAACCCCACTTCCTTGCAAAAGGAAAAGAAAAAGAAATTTAGGGCAAAGAGGCAAGAAGGCTATTAGATTAATCAATTAATAAATATTTAAATGCCAATATGTGTGTTAAGGTGCTGGGGATACAAAAAGACATAAGAGACAACTCTATAGAATTTAATGGGGCAAGACACTATGAAAACAAATACATACAAATCAAATTATAGATAGAATATAAAGGAGATTATTAACAAGAGAAAAATCCTTGGAATTAAGAGAGGCTGAGGAAGTCTTCCTCTTGAAGAAGGATTTTTATCAGGGCTCAAAAGAAGACAAGAGAAAGAGAGAAGAATGAGAACATTCTATAAATCAAGAACAGAGAGAATTTCGAGAACTAAGAGATGGAGTCTTGTTCTTGGAACTCCCAGGAATCTAGTGTCACCAGATCAAAGAGTATGTGTCAGAGAATAAAATATAAACAGACTGGTGGAGGCAATAGGAAGTCACTGGAATTTATTGAGTGGAGAGTGTGTATGATGATTGGACCTATGCTTTAGGGAAATCATTTTATTGAGACTGAAAACTGAGAAAGACTTGAGGCAGGCTGATCCACTAGCAGGCTCTCACAATAATCCAGGTGTGAGGCTATGAGGGCCTGTGCTAAAATGATAACACTGTCAGAAGAGAGAAAGGGACATATTTGAGAGATGTTTCCAAGTATAATCAAGAAAGTTAGCAACAGATTGAAGATGAGTGGTGAGATGGAGAAAAATTTGGGATGATTCCTAGGTTGTGAACCTGAGGGACTGCAATAGTGGCAATAGATCAGATGGAAAGTGAGGAAGGTCTGAATTAGAATGGTAGTTGTTTGAATAGTGAGACATAGGTGTAAGCAATATTGTTGAGGTAGAAATGTCAAGATTTCACAAATGACTGAATATGTCAGATAAGGGAGGGTCAAGAGTCAAGAATGATGCTGAAGCTGTAAATTAGAGAACTGGAGGTACTCTTGATAGATGTAAGAAAATTGGAGGGGGCGGCTAGGTGGTGTAGTGATAAAGCATCGGCCTTGGAGTCAGGAGTACCTGGGTTCAAATCCGGTCTCAGACACTTAATAATTACCTAGCTGTGTAGCCTTGGGCAAGCCACTTAACCCCATTTGCCTTGCAAAAAAACCTAAAAATCAAAAACCAAAAAAAAACCTAGAAAACAGAAAATTGGAAAGATAAGTGAATTTTGAAGGGAAATAATTCTCATTTGGACATATTGAGTGAAATTTCTATGGGACATCCTGTGTGAAAAATCTGATAGATAGTTGATAATGCATTAATGGATTTCAGGAGAGAAACTAAGGCTAGATAGATAAGACTAGAGGTAGAAATAGAGCAAGATGGCTCAACAGATGAATTGGTAGACAGAAAGAAGGATAAGAACTGAGAAGCAGTCATTCTCATGAATTGAAACCTAAACTCTTGGGTAGTGACAAGATCACCAAGGTAGAGAACTTAAAAAAAAAGAAGGAAGAGAAGAGGGCCAAATATATATTTATAGATGAAATCTTACTTTTTTTAAAACTTGCTAGTTACATTTTTTTCTACTGGATTTAACCACCAAAGACCATTGAAAGTCACTATCTTAATTCTATTTAGCCAGAAAAATCAAGATCTAGGCTAGTCTCACACTCACTTTGGTGTTTATATACTCCTTCATTTTGAGAAAATCGTTGAGCATATGCCAAGATCACTATGATTGCCAAGAGTGGATGACTTCTTATCTTCTACTTGCTCCTCTCTTTGAGTGGCTATGATTGAGAGAGAGAGAGAGAGAGAGAGAGAGAGCGAGAACAACAGTCAGACATACAGACTGAGAACTGAGAAAGAAAGAAGAGAGGGAGAGGAATAATAGACATTAGCATAAAATCAAATCAGAAAGAGATTCTAGGTAGGTAAAACAAATACACAAATGTGAGGAAATTACTTGATCTTAGGAAAAAAGAAAAAAAAATCACATAATAAAACCTGAATGAAGTTTCCACATATTACCACAAGATAGTGTTGTAAGCTTCTATATATATGATTCCTAGATCTGTGCACCCAGTCTTTATTTCTCTTCTGAGTTATATTTTTGCATCTTCAATAGTCTGCTAGACATCTCCAGTAGGCTATCCCACAGAAATCTAAAACTGCTGATCTTTCAAATAGAACAAATCATCTTTCTTCCTCTATCTAATCCTTTCCCAAATTTCTCTATTCTGATTTTGGGACACAATCTTCTTTCTTATCATTCATATCCTTAATTTTGGATTAGTCCTTGATTCTTTCTCTACTTCACCTCCTGTATTCATTTGAATGTTAAGTCTTGGCAATCTCTTATTACACAACATCTCTTAAAAGCAGTCCATTCTCTTTACTTTCATGACTACCACCTTAATTCAGGACTCTTTATCTCTCACCTGGATTATCATAATAGCCTCCTAATTGCTCCCTTCTCTATCCTCCTTCTAATCTGTCTTTCTTTTTTAAAAATATTTTATTTATTTTTTATCCATATGCATATGTATATTTTTAAGTTAAAAAATTACCTTCCACCCTCCCTTTCTACCCCCTTCCCTTCAGTGGCAAACAGTCAGGTTAGCATTGTACATATGTATTTTTGATAAGTGTATTTACATATTAGTCATTTTCAGTATGAGGAATTTGGATTAAGGGAAAGAGATATATAAGAGATAAGATAATTTTTATAAAGTGTCAGATGCTGAAGGGTTCCTTTTTTTTTGTTTGTTTTATTTCATTTTTCTTCTTCTGGATGGGGATAACATTGTCCTTAGTTGGTTCAATATGGTTGTCCTAGCTCTCCGAACTGCTGAAGGAAACTGCTTCCATTAATGTTGATCATTTCACAATGTTGTTGTTAATGTGTGCATTGTTCTCTTGGTTCTACTCCCTTTGCTCAGCATCAGATCCTATAAGTGATTCCATGCTTCTCTAAAGTCTGACTATTTATGATTTCTTGTTGAACAATAATATTCATGTACCATAATTTGTTTAGTCATTCCCCAGTTGATGTTCATCCCCTCAATTTCCAATTCTTTGCCACTACAAAAAGAGCTGCTATGAATATTTTGGAACATGTAGCACTTTCCCCATTTTTTTATAATTTCTTCTGGATACAGAGCTAGAACTGGAATTGCTGGGTCAAAGGGTATGAACAGTTTTATTGTTCTTTGGGCATAGTTCCATATTGCTCTCCTGAATGGTTGGATGCATTCACAACTCAAGCAGCATCAATGTCCCAATCCTCCCACAACCTCTCCAACATTAATCATTTTCCCTTTTTCTCATCTTGTCCAATCTGATAGGTATGAGGTGATATTTCTTTGTTTCAATTTGCATTTCTCTATTCAATAATGATTTGGAGCATTTTTTCATATGATTATATATAGCTTTAATTTCTTCATTTAAAAATTCTGTTCATTTCCTTTAACCATTTATCAATTGGGGAATGACTTGTGACCTTAGAAATTAGATATTTTAGAAATGAGACTTGTCTCTGAGTTGTGAAATTGTGAAGATTTTTTCCCAACTTTATGCTTTCCTTCTAACTTTGGTAGCCTTGATTTTATTAGTGCAAAAACTATTTAATTTAATATTGTTAGAATCATTCATTTTGCAGTTTATAATATACTCTAATTCTTGTTTGCTCATAAATTTATCCACTTTCCATAGATCTAATCGATAGATTATTTCTTGGTCTATTTATCTATAGAGTCATGTCTAAACCATTTTGACCTTATTTTGGTATAGGCTGTGAGATGTGATGTTTATGCCTAGTTTTTGCCATACTATTTTTCAGTTTTCCCAACAATTTTTGTGAAATAGTGAGTTCTTATCCCAGAAGCTGATGTCTTGGATTTGTCAAATAGTAGATTGCTATGGTCATTTACTTCAGTTTCTTTTGAACTTATTCTAATCCACTGATCTATTACCTTATTTCTTAACCAGTACCAGGCAGTTTTGATGACTGCGACTTTATTTTATAGTTTTAGATCTGGTAGAGCTAGGTTACCTTCCTTTACATTTTTTATCAGTTCCCTTGCTATTCTTGAGCTTTTTGTTGCTCCATTTGAATTTTGTTATTATTTTTTTTCTAGCTTGGTTAATCCATCTCTCACAAAATTAACAAAATCATCTTCTTTGAATATGTGTCTAATCATATCCAACCCCTGAACAAAAACTTTTAAGAGGCAGTTGATAGAACTCTAACCTGGAGTCAGAAAGGTCTGAGTTCAAATGACCTCACACTTTTACTAGCTCTGTGCCTGTGGGCAAACAACCTTGATCTGCCTTAGTTTTCTCAACTGTAAATTGGAAATCCACCTCTCAGGATTGTTATGAAAGTCAAATGAAAGGATATTTGTTTTCAGTAAGCTGCTTATTTTTAAAAAGTAGACTATACTCTCCCCAGTACTAAAATTGGAGTTTAATATACCTTATGTTATAGCTCTGACCTACCTTTCCAGGCTAAGGGCAACTAGGTGGTACAGTGGATAGAGCTCTGGGCTTGAAGTCAGGAGGACAGGAGTTTGAATCCATCCTCAGACACTTGCCACTTACTAGCTATGTGACCTTGGGCAAGTTATTTCACTCTGACTCCTTGCATCCAGGGCTATCTCCAGTTGTCCTGATTCATATCTGCCCACTGGACCCAAAAGGAGGAGAAAGTAAGACTGGTGACTGGTGGCACCCTTCACTCAAATCCAATTCATGTGCTTGTCATGGTATCACCTCCTGATGTCATGGTTTTCTTTGAGAACGAAGGACAAAGGGGCAGCTAGGTGGTGCAATGAATAGAGCACAGGAGTCAGGAGGATGTGAGTTCAAATCTGACCTCAAATGTTTAATAATTACCTAGCTGTGTGACCTTGGGCAAGTCACTTAATCCCCTTGCCTTGCAAAAATAAAAAGAAGAGAGAATGAAGGACAAACATCATCATCGTTCCAGGATTGTCAAACACTTAGTATGGTGCTTTAGGTATAATAAGTATATAAGGTATACAATCCACTTACTGTTAACTTGATTTTGTATTACTATATACTACATTTCTCTGGACAATTATTATCTAGCCTTTGAATTCAACATTCCACTAGAGAAGTGGAGGAGAGCATAAGTAAATATAATATGTATACAAGTTCAATTCCAAGTAATCTTGTTGTGTATTACAAACAACTGGGTAGGATCTGAAAGATATTGCATTGGAATTTGTAGTTGGACTTTGAAAGAGATTGAAAATCTCAGGAAGCCCAAATGAGCTATTGTGAGCACCAGATTAGATGAAAGAAGCATAGTCTATGAATGAGGAACAGAAAGTCATTAATTCCATCATTATCTCTACTTTATTTAACTCCATGGAATGAGATCCTCCCATGCCAGGGACTTTCTGGGGTCCACCTACCCACTTTTCAACTTCCTTTTGTATTTTATCTATGTGTTAAATTTGGTTCAACAATTAACACCAAGAAGACATAGGTCCTCCATCAGCCTGCACTATACCATCCATATTTGGGATCATAGATTACAGCAAATGGAGAAATTTTGAGTACTGTGCACAAGTTCACTTACCTTGGCAGTGTCCTTTCCAAGGAGATACACATTGACAATGAGATTGACATTCATATTGCCAGAGCTCATTCAGTATTTAGGAGGCTCTGAAAGAAAGTGTGGAAGAGAAGAGATATTAGGTTGACTTACCAAAGTGAATGTCTACAGAGCTGTTGTGCTGACCTCATTGCTATATGCCTTTGAAATGTGGAGAGTCTACCATCATCATGCCAGGAAACTGAATCGCTTCCATTTGAATTGTCTTAGGAAAATTCTGAACATCACCTGGCAGGAAAAGAAACCAGACACTGAGGTCTTTTCTTGAGCAAAACTACCTAGCATTTCATTACTACAGAGAGCATAATGATAGGCTGAACAAGTGGTTAGAATGCCAGACATACGCTTGCCACAAAAAAATATTTTATGGAGAACTAACATAGGGCAAACACTCATAAGGGTTCAGAAAGAAGCAATACTGAGACACTCTGAAGGTCTCACTGAAGAAACTTAGAACTGATTGTATAGCATGGCCCAGGACTGCCCAGCATAGCATGCCCTCATCAAAGAAGAGGCTGCACTCTATGGGGATGGCAGAACTGAAGCAGCTCAAAGGAAACGTGACATATGTAAGTTTAGAGTACCTAGCCCAGGTATACACATGGACTAGTTGTGCCCAACCTGTGGTAGAGCATTCTGAGTTCATATTGGTCTGATCAGCCACAGTTGGACACCACTGTAATTTGTCTCAAATATAGTGATGTCATTTTGGTCTTCTTCAATAACAAAGGACAAGAACCAATCAACCAACCAAACAACCAACCAATCACCTAATTAGTCTTCTACCATTAGATTATGTTTCTTAAAAGCAGACTATCTTTTTCTTATTTGTTCCCTGGTCATGAGAGAGGCTTAAATTTTTTATTGATTTTAAGTGAATAGAATTAGGGGCGGCTAGGTGGTGCAGTGGAGAATTGAAATCAAGTCAACAAGTCATTAGAGCTTCCTATGATCTGGGGCAGGCTCTGAGCTAAGTAAAGACTATTTAAAGCAAGATGGAGGCATAATGGATAATAAGTTTGGAAAGATAGACTGAACAATGATTCAAGACACTTCTAAAGGACTTGTGAAAAATTCCATCCACACCAGAGATAGAATTGGAGAGTCTGAATGCAGATCAAAGCATAGCTTTCATTTTAGAAATTTGTTTTATTCTTTGGAATGGATTTCCCCCTCTCCCCTCCCTCATTTTTCTTTCACAAGATGACTAATATGGAAATATGTTTAACATAGTTATACATGTATAACATATATCAGATTATTCCCTGTCAAGGGGAGGGGGAAGGTAAAGGAGGGAGGGAGGTAGGGAGAAAAATGTAGAACTCAAAATGTTACAAAAAAAGAATGGTGAAAACTATCTTGGATGCAGTTGGAAAAATAATTAAATAAATTTGTATTATTTTAAAAAAATTAAAAGATGTACTGAAACCAGATTGTGAAAGACTTTAAATGCCAAAGTTTATATTTATTTTTTAGGTAATAGAGAGGAACTTTAAATATCAGAGCTCATATTTTATCTCATAGGCTGTAGGAGCCTCCTGTACCTTCTTGATCTAGGGAATGACATAGTAAGACTTGTGCTTTATGAATATTAATTTGATAGATTTATAGAAGATAGGTTAAATAAGGAAGAGGCATATGATGGAACAAGTAGGAGGCTGCTTCTGAATTAGCAATGTAACCATGTGAGTGATGGGAGGAAAGTGGAAAGAGAAAGATGTAGGAGATGGGTTTTTTTAGGTTTTTGCAAGGCAATGGGGTTAAGTGGCTTGCCCAAGGCCACACAGCTAGGTGATTATTAAGTGTCTGAGACCGGATTTGAATTCAGGTACTCCTGACTCCAGGACCGGTGCTCTAGCCACTTTGCCACCTAGCCATCCCTTTAAGAGATATTTTGAAGGTAAATAATTTTAGACATAGTAATAGATTGCATATGAGGTGGAGTAGAGACTCAAAGAATAGAGAATAAACTGGCATTATTGGACAGATTATTGTGCCCTTGTTAGAAACAGAAAAAGCTGAAAAGCAGAAAGCCTTTTTTAGGAAAGTGGTTTTTTTTCAAATAACAACTCTATTAGGTACATAAGGAAAATATCTTTTTTATATACAAGACACCCGAAGTACCAAGAGGATAAGTAATTTGCCTAAGATCACAAACCCAGAAAGGATTTGAACTGGAATTCAAATGTGAGCCTTGTGGATGAGGGATGGTGATTATGTTTGTTTTTCATTCTCAAAGTAGATCATGACATCAGGGAGGTGATGCCATGACAAACAGATAAATTGGATTTGAGTGACGAGGGGCTATGCTAAGTCACCAACCTTACTTTCTCCTCCAAAACCATCTGTATCCAGTGGCCAGACAGGAATCAGGATGGCTCAAGATGGCTCTAGATGCAAAGCAGTCAGGGTTAAATGAGTTGCCCAAATTCACACTGCTAGTAAGTGTCAAGTGTTTAAGGCTGGATTCAAAACCTCATCTTCTTGACTCCAAGAACAGTGATCTATACACTGTACCACCTAGCTGCCCTATGATGAATGGTGGTTCATAAGGAATAGAGAGGTATGATGAAAAGGGACTCAGAATTGCTGTCTTTAAGTATTTCAAGATCTAGAAGGAAAAATCAGGGGTCATGAGTAGAAGTCCTAAAATGGAGTGGTTTGCCATTTCCTTCTCTAGCTCATTTTACAGATGAGGAAACCAAGGCATGCAGGATTAAGTGACTTGGCCAGGGACACAAATAATTAGTTTTTGAGGTCCCTTTTGAATTCCCAAACATGAGTATTCCCTGATTCCCAAGGCCATTGGTCTTTCCACTGTGCCATGTACCTGCCTAAGTCGAAATTAGAAACAGCTTTAATTGATTTAAGAGAAAATGGTCTCCAGATTGAAACTATCCCAAAATAAAATAGACTGTATGTCCTCTTAGATAGCAGGTTTCTATCTAGTAATCTTCAAGTAAAGATGGAAAAATAATAGATCAGACAAGTGGTAGAGGGAATTCTTTTAAGGTATAGTTCCTGAGGGCATATATAAGATGGTGGGGTGAAGGTAGGAAATCCCAGGAGCTCTCCCCAGACTACTCCAAATGCCTTTAAATTATATTTCTAAACAAACACTAGAGTGACAGAACTAAAGAAAGACTGAGTGAAACAATTTTCTAGCCCAAGACAATTTGGAAAATTCACAGGAAGGGTCTGTTCCACTGGGGATGGAAAGGGCCATAGCTCAACCATGCCTTGCCAGAGCAAATGGGCTCCAGTTATCCAGGAACAGCCTGTGGGGCACCTGGGTCCCTAGGGGCACCTGAGACCTGGCAACAGGACCAGTTTTCAGATCTCTCAGTTCAGGGATTGCCAAGGACAATTTGGAAGGCCAGTGGAAAAACTCTGCCATACAAGAGTGAGTATGGAGCCCAGACAAGTACAGGCCTCAGCATAGACCCAGCCCTGGAACCAGAAGCAAGCCTGCAGAATCATCCAGCAGCTGCTTCCAAAGAATTCAGCCAACAGATGGTAAGGGGGTTGCAGAGTTCTCTCCACTATCCTTGGGAAAGGACTCTGTTGTTTTGTCTATGCTCAGATAAAAGTCCAAGTCTAAGGCCCCCATTACTATAGCAGAGCAGGGAACCTCCTCATAGCTCCAGGGGAGAGAGAAGTACTTGTGATCATCCTCGGACTAGAACACGGGTCAGGAGAGCAGTCAGAGTCAGAGCCTCTTATAAGACCTTGAAGGAATCGAGGCCACTGGGGATGGGGTGTCCCTGAAAACAGCTGTTAAAAAACCTCAAACGCTTGTGAAAGCATATCTTCCACCCTGGATGTAGAGCTCCACCTTAGGAAGAGTTAAAACCAAGTCATAGTTTGAGGAAATCAGCAAACAATAGAAGAAAAACAATCTGACCATAGACAATTACTATGGAACCATGAAGGATCAGAATACATACTCAGAAGATGACAAAGTCAAACCTTCTGTATCCAAAGCCTCCAAGTCAAGTAATGGAGGTGGTGGCCAAATTTGGAAGAGAAATGGGAGTAATGGAGAAAAATTAAGAAAACAAACTCAGTAGGTTGGTGAAGGAAATTCAAAAAATACCGAGGAAAATAACATCTTAAAAGCCAATTTAGGTCAAATGGAAAAAGCAGTGCAAAAGGTCCACAAACAGAAGGATGCCTTAAAAAACAGAACTGTCCAGATGGAAAAGGAGATAAGAAAGTTCTCTGAAGAAAATAATTCCTTCAAATGTAGACTGGAGCTAAGGGAAGCTGATGGCTTTATCAGAAATCAAGAACCAATAAAAAAGCCAAAAGACTGAAAAACTAGAAGAAAATGTAAACTATTTCATCAGGGTGCATGAACCTTGGGGGTGCCTGGTTCCATGACAGAGGGGGAGGTTTCCAGACCTCTTGGCCCAGGGATCTCTTTGGATGACTTGAAGGGGAAGTGAGAGAACTCTACCATACCAGGGTGAGCAAGTAAACCTTCATAGTGTTGACCTCAGTGCAGGTGGAAACCTGCAGCAGGAACCTATAGACCCACCCAAAACCTTCAGAGCACTCAACTCACAGATGGAAGGGGGTGGGGAGAGACTCCAGAGGTCTTTCTGTTATCTTTGGGCAAGACTCTGCTGTTTGACCACACTTGGATCTAAGTTGCAGTATGGGGCCCCTACTACCATAGAGGAGCAGGATCCCTCTTCACAACTCCAGAGGAGAAGGGAGTAGTTATTCACAGACCAGAGTATAGGCAAGAGGGCAGCCAGAAACTCTCATAAAACCTTGGAAAAATTAAGGTCCCTATGGGGGATCCCAAACCCCCCCAAAACCTTGGAAGAGTGATAAATCAATCTTAGGCTGAGAAAATGAGTAAACAACAGAAAAAGAAGAACCTGACCATAGACAATTACTTTGATTCCATGGAGGATAAAAACACACACTCAGAAGATAACAAATTCCAAAGCCTCCAAGAGAAATTGGTAATAGGCTCAGGCTATGAACAAACACAGAAAAGACTTTGAAAAGTAAATAAGTAAGGAAGAAGAAAATTGGGAAGAGAAATGATAGAGATGAGGGTAAATCATGGTAACCAAGTCAGCACCTTGGTGAAGAAGATACAAGAAAATACTAAAGAAAATATCTTGAAAACCAGTTTAAGTGAAATGGGAAAAATTTGCCCAAAAAGGTCAATGAGGAGAAGAATGCCTTAAAAAGTAGAACTGGTCATCTGGAAAAGGAGATAAAAAAAATCTTTCTGAAGAAAATCTTCTAATGTAGAATGGAAATAAAGGAAGCTGATGACTGTGATAAATCTTTGAAAGGATAAAACTATACCAAAAGAATGAAAAATTTAAAGAAAATGTGAAATGTCTCATTGACAAAAAAACAACTGATCTAGGAAACAGATCCAGAAGAGACAATTTAAAAATTATTGGGCTATCTTAAAGTCATGACCAGGAAAAGAACCTAGGTTTCATCTTTCAAGAAATAATACCGCAAAATTGCCCTGAGATTCTAGAAGCAGAGGGTCAAATAGAAATTGAGGAAACCCACCTAACACCTCCTGAAAGAGATCCCAAAAGAAAAACTCCAAGGAATATTATAGCCAAACTCATAAACTCCCAAATCAAAGAGAAAATACTATAAGATGCCAGAAAGAAAAATATCAACTACTGTGGTTCTTAAGTCAGGATTACACAAGATTTGGTAGCATCTACATTAAGGGCTCATAGGGCTTGGAATATGATATCCTTGAAGGCAAAGGAGCTTAGTTTCCAGCCGAGAATCAACTACCCAGCAAAACTGAATATCCTCTTTCAGGGAAAAAGGTGGATTTTCAATGAAATAGCAGACTTTCAAACTTTCCTGTTTAAAAGACCAGAGCTGAACAGAAAGTTTGGTCTCTAAGTAGAAAACTCAGGTGAAGCATAGAAGAGAGAGTGGAGAAGGGTAAATTATGAGGGATTTAATAATACTGAACTATGTGTATTTCTGCATGGGAATAAGATACTGATAACTCATATGAATATTTATATTTATAAAAGCATTTAGAAGAAGCATATATAGACAAGTCACAAGAGGGAGTTGAATATAATGGTATAATATGGTATAAAGATGAAGTCAATGGGTGATAAAGGAAAGTACTGGGAGAGAGGCAATAGAGAGGTAGAATGGGATAAGATATTTCACATAAAAGAATCCAGAAAAGCTTTTGCAATGTAGTAAAAGGGGGAAGGTGAGGGGGAGTCAGTGAGCCTTCATTCTCATCAGAAATGGCTCACTGAAGAAATAACAGACATACTCAATAGGGTATAGAAATTTATCTTACTCTAGAGAAAAATGAGAGGAAAGAAGATATGATAGGAGGGACAGGGGAGTGTAGGAGGAAAGGGGGTGATAGAAGAGAGGGAAGATCTTGGGAGAGAGTAGTCAGATATAAAACACATAATTAGAAGTGGTTCAGAGTGGAAATATCAAACACACTCAAGAGGATACAGAAATCTATCTTATTTTAGAGGAGAAAAAGGAGCACGGGCAGAGTAAAAGGAGAGAGAGAGAGAGAGAGAGAGAGAGAGACAGACAGACAGACAGACAGACAGACAGACAGACACTGGAATAAATGGGAGTGGGGAGGAATAGAATGAAGGGTAATGCAGTTAATGGTTTGCAAAAAATATTGAAGCAATTTCTCTGATGGACTTATGATAAAGAAGGCAACTCATCCCAGAGACAGAGCTGATGGAATCTGAACACAGGCTGAAGTACACTTCTTTTTTCTTTCACTTCATTTCTGTTGAGGTTTTTCTATCTTTTTGAGGATAGGGGAGCTTATGGTTTTTTTTTTTCATAATAGGATTATTGTAATAATATGAAAATAAACCATAGAACACACACACACACACACACACACACACACACACACACACACACGAGAAAATGTAAAATATCTCATTGGAAAAGCAACTGACGTGGAAAACAGATCCAGGAGAGAATTAAAAAATTATTGGATACATGAAAGTCATGACTGGGAAAAGAGAGAGACTTCATTTTTTTTTTCAAGAAATTCTCAGGAACATTGTCCTGACATCCTAGAAGCAGAGGATTAAATAGAAATTGAGGGAATCCACTGATCATCTCCTGAAAGAGCTCACAAGATAAAAACTCCCAGGAATATTATAGCGAAATTCCAGAACTCCCAAGTCAAGGAGCAAATATTACAAGCAGCCAGAAAGAAACAATTCAAATTTTGTAAACCTACAATCAGTATTACTGTATTTCCCATTTATAATATGCATCCTTTTTAGGAAAAAATTTGGGGCCTAAAAACTGGGAGCATCTTATACAGAGGTCATAGATTTTTTTTACTGGCATTTCCCACTTTTTTGCACTTATTGTCTTTGCACTCATTGTTTCGCAGTTTTTACTGGTATATTAGGTTATGTTTTATCACATTCTGTTCAGAAATGGCTCAGAAAAGATTTTCATCAAGTCCAAGTTCAAAATGATCTAGTTTGCAAAAGTGTATGTAAATCATGCTGTTGAACATCAGTCTGGTCTTTCTCCAACTGAGAAAACAATCAGAGACTGGTTACAGGAAGAAGACACCCTCCTGAAAACACCCTAGCAGAAGGAGGCAGAAGGCGGCGGTGAGAGGCAAGTTAGTGAAATGGCCTGAGTTAGAGAGGGAATTGAGGAGCTGGATTGATGAGCAAAGGAGGATTAGAATTCCTGTATCCACAAAAATGGTTCAGCAGGAGGCAAGAAGAATTGCTGATGAAAAAGAAGTGACTGATTTCCAAGGAGGACACAATTGGTGCTTCAGCTTCATGAAACAGAATGGACTAAGCATGCATCCATCCAGGCACCAGACTTGCCCAGGGAGTGCCTCTGGTCAACCCCAGACCAGAGCCCAGGCATGAGAGCAGTCAGAGCTTCTCCTAAGACAGGGATTCATCATGAAACTCAAATGAGGACAAGCTAATGGATGGGAGTTTTGACAGTGATGAGTAGTTACATGCATTTTATGATGAATAAAAACTTGAGTTCGATAACTTTATGTAATTCATTTTGTTTTCAAATTTCAAAATTAAAGTGTTTCTTATACATGGGGAAATACAGTACACAGGATTTAGCAGAGTCCATATTAAGGGCTCCTAGGACTTGGAAGGAAATATTCTGGAAGACAAAAGAGCTTGGATTACAACCTGGAATTAACTACCCAGTAAAACTGAACATACTCTTTTTGGAAAAAGATGTACATTCAATGACATTGGGGACTCTCAAACTTTCCTGTTGAATCGACCAGAGCTGAACAGAAAGTTTGATCTTCAAGTACAGGACTCAGGTGAAGCATAGAAAGGGTGAATGGGAGGAGTAAATTATGAGGGATTTAATGATATGGAACTGCTTAAAATCCTGCTAGGGAAGATGATACTGAAAACTCATATGAATCTCCTCATTTATTGGAGTAGTTAGAAGGCGCAAATAAAGAAAAGGCACAGGAGGAAGCTGAATATGAAAGTATAATATATGATAAATATGGAGTTAATGGGAGATAAAGGAATTTACTGGGAGAAAGGCAAAAGGAGAGGAAAAATAGGCTAAAATTTTTCATGTAAGAGACAAGAAAAGTTTTTGCAATGGAGTGGAAGGGGAAAGGTGAGGGGGAATGAATAAGCCTTCATTCTAATTAGAAGTGATTCAGCGAGGAAATAACAAACACAAGAGAGAGGGTATAGAAATCCATCTTACTTTAGAGGGGGAAAAGGAGAGGAAAAGGATGGTAGAAAGGGGACAAGGTGAGGGGAGGTGGGAGTAGGTGATAGAAGAAAGGGAAGCTCTTGAGAGAGGGTAGTCATATACAACACACTTTTGAGGAGGAACAGGGTGAAAAGAGAGAGAGAGAACAGAATAAATGGGGTGGGGAGGAATAGAATGATGAGAATGCTACTAGTAATAGAAACTGTGGAGGAAAATATTGAAGCAACTTCTCTGGTGGACTTTTTTTTTTAGGTTTTTGCAAGGCAATGGGGTTAAATGGCTTGCCCAAGGACACATAACTAGGTAATCTCTGATGGACTTTTGATAAAGAATGCTATCTATCCCAGAGACATTACCAATGGCATCTGAACATAGATTGAACCACCCCTTTTTTTCCCTCCTCTCACTTTATTTTTCTTGAGCTTTCTCTATCTTTGCGGGGGGAGAGGGGATTATGTTTACTTTCACAATAAGACTACTGTATTAATGTGAAAAAATAAATAAAATTTTAAAAGAAGACATAATTTCTTTTCATATATGGATTGGATTAAATGTGTGAGATTATTTCCAACTCTAAGATGCTTCGTTTTTTTCTGACTCCAAGGCCAGAGTTCTTTCCACTGTTTCATATAGTTCCTAGATGACCTAGATCAATGATATTCCTATGGATTTAGGGAGTCAAGAATTTTATGGTTCTCTTATCTCTAGTGAATTTGTATTATTATCATGTGAGAAATTTAATCAGAAAATGAAATACCATAACACAGATAAAGAAGGTTTAATGATGACTAGTTAAAAGGACATTGTGAGGATCAGTTTTGAACTCTTGGGATAAGCCATCAACTTTGGGTTTAGTTTTGACTCTGGTTTTATATTACACATAGGTATAATAGGCGGTCATTTATATGCTTTGTTTTGTTTCCTTTTCCAGGTGTATCCTCCCAGCAACCCATCATGTAGTCATATACTTGACTTTATGCTAATAGACTTCAGAAAATGTTTGAAGGTATATAAAAAGCATAATTAATGGGAACAGAAGAATGGAATCTAGCACTGTCAGTCTCTATGTGGAAGTTTCTGCCATTAGAAAGAGCTGGAGAAGACAACAAAGATGAAGGACATATTCCTCAGAATGCAATTGAAATGAACATTTATACCCTGATATGGGGGGAAAGGGAACTTAAAGATATCCTTCATTCATTTATTATTAATGAACAACCAGTTTTATACAGATTGGTTGACTTTTATCTTGGAAAAGCACAAAGATCTGGACCTGTCACGGGTTATTTAAATTTTACTTTACTAAAGGAAACTTTCTGGTTACAATCCTGGGATACTTGACTGTGAGGGAATAATACGATGAATCTGGATTCCAAACCCTGTCAGAAAAGCTCCTTTTAGATTCCACATTAGCTAAAAGGAGTTAGCTTAAAGGTTATGGATGAAGACAAGCACCTGAAGGGTAGAATGGTTTGACGACAAACTTTTATTTCACAATGTTGCTTACTGTTAGGGACTGTTGTGTGTGGGAGTACTGTAAACCTTCAATACCTGCTGTCCTTGAGCACCAGAACCTTGTTTTACTAAGTGCCACAGGAGTGGGAGTAGATCAGGGACTGGGGAAGATATTTAAGCACTTGTATGTGGTTTAATAAATGGAGATATTGGAGCACTTGGAGAACTTTCCATCCTTGTCTCCCGCCCCTTCAATGTTCATCTCGGTAAGGATAAGCTAGCTGGCAGGAACCTAACACATCCTGAGCTGCTATCAACAGGTACTTCACAGTTTACCAAAGATCACAGTCCTGTGTTATAGGAGTCCCTGAAATACCCATAGGAGGTATTGCCACTGATTCTGGTATAATATTTCATACTTGCAGATATTCATAGCAGTAGGGGAGAACAAAAAGCACAAAATGAAGTGTTCTTTTTTAATAAACTCTTTTTCACTATGTTAATAGACCTTGAGTATAGGAGGAAGTGGGCTATATTTAACTTTTAGGAAAACTTGGGAGAAAAAAATTGTCAGACTAAGCTCCTGAGCCCTGATAAGAGATGTGGCAGAATATTATCAGCTTCAGGAGAAGATAGATGAATATTCATTTCTAGCAAGCAGCACCAGTTGGCCTGATGAATATGGCTACAGCTGTGGACACCATGCACATTTACCATGCTTAACCTACTGGAAATATCACAAAGCATAATATTGGCCTTATACAACATTGATGTACTATGAGGTGCATCAAGCTGAAAATCAACATATGCTTCTAGGGCAGTTGGCAGGAGTCGAACCTCATGTTAAAAACATGTTCCTACATTGCATTGCCTACTCCAGTGCCCACACTCTTCTTTTTCTTTCAATTCTCTTTCTTCTGACCTCCTTTCTCTCTCTCTTTTCCAGTTCTCTTCTCCTTTGATTCTTTTTTCCCTTTCTCTCTTTTCACCTCTTCCCCCCTTTCCCTCCCCTCCCCTACTTCCTCTCCTTTCATCCCTTCTTCTCATTAAACTTCTCTCTTGCTTTCCTCCCCTTTTCTCCACTCTCTCTTTCATAGGCTCTCATAAAGGGAAGAATTACTATTTGAACTCCTGACTTATCTTTCTTTTCTTGTGCATCTGATTCTTCTTCTTGATTCTGCTTAAGAGAAGGAAACTAGATAACACTAAAACCCTTTTCTCCTTCTCTTCAATCTCAAGTTTTCTCATTTACAGCTTTGAAACAGACTAGGCAGGAAAATTATTCCTAAACAAGTTTCTCAGTTCTACTTCATGTGAGAGGATGGGAAAGTTCTATGTAAATATTCTTGTATTATGTAAGTGTACTTAATTCTAACTGGTTTGCCTTCATTTTCTTAACTTTGGGTTTCTTTGTGATACTCAGCATGTTTAATGAAAGGCCCATTTCTTCTACCTTCTACATTTGTTCTTCTCTCAGACATTTAAGGAAGTTATCATTGAAAAGCTGTGAGGCCAAACAAGGCTGTAGATGTAAGATTTGCTTTTAACATTTATTACTTCCTGGCTGATTTTACCTTCTCAAATCCACCATTTCTGTTTTATGGAACTGGAATCTAAGCAAGTTTGTTTTTTTTTTTTTACTTTGAGAGGAAATGTTGCTAGAGTATATTCCTACTTGTCATCCATCAGAGACTTCTTTTATTTTCCTCTGTGAAATGGTTGTTGATTCATTTTGAATTAGAAAAGGAATTAAGTCGTATTCCTTTCTTAGCTTTTTGTATGGAAAGATTCAGAAATGCAAAATTCTTTTTTTTCTTTTCAATGACATCCTATTTATTATCCATTTTAGGATTTAATGCAGATCAATGGGTGAACTCAAAGATATTTCTTCTCCCCGGTGATAAAAGGAAAAAGGCACATCTAATGGAAAAAACAGATATATCTACTGATAGTTTTAGTCTTAAAGACTGAGATAACATGGCTGAGTCATTCATGTTATCATAGGACTTTAAAGTTAAGAAGAGCCTCAGTTGCCATATAACTCCATACATATCTCAAAAAAGAATACACATTACAATATACTCAGTAAGTGGCCATGTAGTTTCTTTTGGCTGGTGTAGAATGTCAGAATTGTAAGGAATCTTAGGTAATATATACATACATATTATCTGTATTTCAACATCCCTGGCAAGTGATGATAGAATTTCATGGTCTCTAGTCCTTCACATTCATCTTCTCCCAACCTCAGAAGCTTAGATTCTGTGCTTGGGTCTCTTGCTTCTGATATGCAAGGTTTAATTAGCCTAATCTAGCCAGGGCCAGAATTTCATGTCACTTCCTGCCATATTAAGTATCTATCATCCATCCATCCATTCATTCATCTATCTATCTGTCCATTTATCTGTACTGAGTGGTAAATGGAGGTGTGATAGAGCCAGTTCTAAAAAGTTGGTGAGAACTGTTTCTTTTCACTGTCAGCACTAACACATTAAAATTCATCAAATGCTATAAATCAATTGATTTATAGTTTCATTGATTTCTAGACTTGTCAAAAGTGTTAATGCAGATTAAACTTAAAAGTGAGTTTGTGGGGAGGCTAGGTGGCATAGTGGATAAAGCACCAGCCCTGGAGTCAGGAGTACCTAGGTTCAAATCTGGTCTCAGACACTTAATCATTACCTAGCTGTGTGGCCTTGGGCAAGCCACTTAACCCTGTTTGCCTTGCAAAAAACCTAAAAAAAAAGTGAGTTTGTGTCCTCTCAAATTGGCCAATATGACCAGAAAGGACAATGATCAATGCTGGAAGGGATGTGGGAAATCAGGCACACTAATATATTCTTGGTGGAACTGTGAACTAATCCAACTTTTTCTGGAGGGCAATTTGGAATTACTTACAAAGGGCAATAAAAATGTGCATACCCTTTGATCCAGTAATACCACTACTGGGCCTATACCCTGAAGAGATGATGAAAAAAGTGTAAAATCATCACTTGTACAAAATTATTCATTGCAGCCCTGTTTGTGGTGGCAAAGAATTGGAAATTGAGTGAATGTCCCATTAATTGGGGAATGGTTGAGCAAATTATGGTTTATGTATGTTCTAGTATGTATTGTTCTAGTAGAAACCAGGAAGGATAGGAATTCAGAGAAGCCTGGAAAGACTTGCATGAACTGATGCTGAGTGAGATGAGTAGAATCAGAACACCATCATACACCATCACAGCAACATAGGGTTGATGATCAACCTTAATGGACTTGCTCATTTTATCAGTGCAATAATCAGGGACAATTTTAGGGCAACTGTGTTGGACAATACCATCTATATACAAAAAAAGAATTGTGGAGTTTAAACAAAGACCAAAGACTATTACCTTTAATTTAAAAAAAGTTATCTTATGAATTATGTAAGATTGCTGTCTCTTATATTTTATTTTTTCCTTAAGGATAAGATTTTTCTCTCAACACATTCAATTTTGATCAATATATAGCAGACTGTCTTGTGTAGGAGATGGGGAAGGGAAGTGAGATTGGGGGAAAATTGTAAATTTCAAAAAATATTTTTTTAAAAAAGTGTGTGTGTGTGTGTGTGTGTGTGTGTGTGCGCGCGCATGTGCATGCTCAACATACATTTTTTCCTTTAGGGAGTCCAGTTGTTAAACATTAACCACTATTTATCTCTACTGTACTATAAACATTGCTAGAGCTTAGCAAACATCCAGTAGAAGGCTCAGGAAATGAAATCATTAAGAGACTGAAGGACTGGTGCCTATAAACTAGCAGTAGTAGTAGTAGTAGTAGTAGTAGTAGTAGTAGTAGTAGTAGTAGTAGTAGTAGTAGTAGTAGTAATAATAATAATAATAATAATAATGATACGAATTTATTTAACACTTTTTAAAGTGATATATGTCCATTAATTCATTTGAATGCTCTAACATCCTTAGCAGTTAACCCATTACCTTTCAAGAAAATCCATCTATTTTTGGACGGCTCTTATTTTTTAGTAAGTTTTTGCAACATTAAGTCAAAATATGTTTCCTTGCAATTCCCAAGTAGAACCAAAATGCTTAAAGTGACTGTCTAAAGAAGTTTCATAATTACCTTCATTTTTCTTCTAAGTCATGGATATTACTTAGATATTCATCTGTCCTTTTGCTAATGCCCTATCCTGATGTTTGGGGACAAATAGATGATACAATGGATAAAGTTACAGGTCTAGAGTCAGGAGGCACTACATTGAAATTTGACCTCAGATGCTTAATAGCTGTGTAACCCTGGACAAGTCACTTAACATTGCCTCAGTATCTTCATCTGCAAAATGATTTAGAGAAAGAAATGGCAAACCATTCTAGGATCTTTGCCACAAAAATCCCCAAGTGGATTCATGAAGAGTTGCATAGACCTCAAAGATGACTGAACAACACCTCTGATATTTAATCATGGTATGGAGTTGATCCTGGGTAACTGAAGATTTGACCAATAGAATACAAGCTAGAAAGTCTTTAGGTGAGACCTTGGAAAGTGATGGTATTTAAATTATCTAAAGACCAATGAAGTTTGATTCAGAAAACTCAGCACCAGAAGATTGGATCGTCAAGTGATGAAATTTATGGGTAACAGCAACTCATTAAGAGCTCAAAGGCATGGAGCAGTTATGCTTTATGATGCTGGAACTGGTACCCATGCCTATGAAATCATAAGATCAGGGAATCATATGCTTCATAATGGCAGGTACCATCTACTCCCAAGCCCTAATTTTACAGAAGGAAAAACCAAGGTCCAAACAGCTGAACATGACTTGGTCAAGATCACAAAGGTAACAATCAGTAGAACAGGATTAATAACCATATCTTTTGACTGCAAATGGAGTGTTCTTTCCCCTAGATAACACTGATTTAAAGTCAAAAGAGAGATTGTCAATATGTTAGCAAGTATCATTGATAAATCATAGAATTTAGAGTTGAAAGGAAACTCAGACAATCACAGACATCCTCAAAGTAAGTATTCCTTCTTGGCAGTATGATTTACAGCAGCATTTCTATAGTGGAACACTTTTAAAAAAATTTAATTTAATTTTTTAGATTTTTGCGAGGTAGTAGGGTTAGGAGGCTTGCCCAAGGCCACAGCTAGACAATTACTAAGTGTCTGAGGCCAGACTTGAACTCAGGTCCTCCTGACTCCAGGGTTGTGCTCTATCCACTGTGCAACCTAGCCACCCCTATTAGAACACTTTTAATGGATTTTTGAAAATAGGTAATAGATTTAGAAAATAGCATATTTTTAAAGTCGTTGAATATTATTAAGGCATGATTTAGTAAAATATGGGTTACTAATGAATTGATTAATAAGTGCTTTTAGAAGTTTGTTGTATACCAATGCAAGGTACATTGCTAAGTAAAGTGCCACAAGAGCAATAACAACAGAATTGCTGCCCTCAAATGTCTTATATTCTAATGGGAAGACAACAAATACATAAATTGAAATCACATTATTGATACAAAGAAAATATAAGGTATATTTGGAGGTGAAATTACTAGTGCTTGACAGGGATCCAAAAAAAACTTCAGGGCAGAAGATGAACTATAATTTGAAGGAAACCAGAACTCATAAGAAACAGAAGGGTAGAGGAAGAGGGAGACTTCCAGGCATGGAGATAGCCAGTGAAGAGCTACAGAGATAGGTGATAGAATGTCTTTTTGAAAGCAAGTAAGCCAATAAAAGTGAAGCATAGAATGAATGAATCAGTGACTTGGGTTTGAAGACTGAAAAGGGAGGAAAGTCAGTTTATGAAGTGGTTTGAATGCCAGCGATTTTTATATTTGTTCCCAGAGGTTATGTAAAACTATTGTATTTTATTGAATGTACAAAATCATGTGTCAGATACTGCGCTAAATCCTGGAAATATAAATTGCAAGACAGACTCTGTCTTCAAAGAGCTTATGTCCTAATAGGAGAAGATAAAACATATTAATAATGGCAGTCAAGTAGGAGTCTTTTGGAAAATAGAAGTCACAGGATTGTAAATGGTATCATAGAACAAAGGACATAGAACAAATTCTTAGCTCTTAGAACAGTGCCTGAGACAGTGAGTATTTACTAGCTTCCCATTGACTAACAGACAAGAAGGGTCATGTACATTTGATGATCTCAGAGGTAGGAGAATGAAGGAGGGCTATATATAGGATTGTGGGCATGGTGCAAGGATAGTCAAAGAACTTGAATGTGGAGATTGGGAATTCTAGAAACACTGAAGTCTCAATGGTCAGAAGCTAATGAGTCCACTGAGGTTTGGTGATTATCTTGATAGAGGTGGAATCTAAAGTAAGGGAATATGATGTTGAAGAAGACAGATGAACAGAGGCATGTATAGAGGACAGCAGCTGCATGACATAGTCAGACTCCACATTTTCAAACAATTACTTTGATGACTGGGTGAAGGATGGATCAGAATGGGGAGAGATTTGAAATTTGAAATTAGGAAAGTATTGTGGCTATCCAGGTGAAAGGTAGCAAGGAAATAAACTATGGTAGTGGTTGTGTGAGTAGAGATAATAGGGCAAATCTGAGAGGCTGTGGAGATAGAAATGAAATATTTGGTGCGTTGATTGGAAATGTGAAATGAGAGTGAGAAATTGAGAATAATGTCAGCATTATAAACCTGAGTGGCTTGGAGGATGTTGATACCCTTGACAGGAAGAGGAAATTTAAGAAAAAAGGGAGGGTCTGGGGGGGATAGATAATGAGTTCTCTTTTGGACTGTTGAGCTTGGGATGTATATTTGACATCCAATTTGAATTGCTCAATTGAAATTTAGAAATGAAGTAAATTCAACAGTTAGACTAAGGTTGGATAAATAGATATGGAAATCATTTGCATAGAGATGATAATTAAATCTGTGGTAGCTAATGAGATTACCTTGTGAGAGACAATGGAAAGAAAAATAAAAAGAAGAGGGTCCAAGTTTGAGTTTTGGGGAATATTCATTTTTAGTGGGTGTGATATGATTTAGTGAAAGCTATTGGAAAGGAGTAACCAGACAGGTAGAAGGAGAATCATGGGACAGCAATGTAATAAAACTCTAGAGAGGAGATGTTGAATAATGCCAAATGTTGAAGAGACGTCTGGAGTTTCTTTGTCTGTGGTGTGGGAATACAAAAGTTAATCTAATATTAATTTTGCAATCAATAGTTCTATAATTAGATTTGTGGAATTATGAATTGTAAAGGGCTCTCTCCATTCATGTGTGTGAATGTCTCAAATTTCTGTTATCTGGGGTGGCTAGGTGGCGCAGTGGATAAAGCACTGGCCCTGGAATCAGGAGTACCTGGGTTCAAATCTGGTCTCAGACACTTAATAATGACCTAGCTGTGTGGCCTTGGGCAAGCCACTTAACCCCATTTGCCTTGCAAAAAACCAAAAAACAAACCAAAAAAAAAATTTCTGTTATCTTTTTTGACTCAGGAAGCTTTTCCTTGTGTCTAAAAAAAATCCACAAATAATTGAAATTTAGTGTATGATGGCCACAGAGGGTAAGATTAGGGGGAGGAAAATTTAGTTTCTTTGTCAGAAAAAAAAATTCTAAATCTTTCACATTTGAAGAGAGTAGTTGGGTGTTGTGCAAAGGGTATGGATTTTGGAAACAGGATTCCTGGATCAAAGTCAATCTCTGATATTTTCTAGATTATGTAACCTTTAAACTGTTCAACTCTAGTTTTTCTCTTCAAAAATAAGTATAATAATACTTTTACACCTTAAGGGCTGTTATGAAGAAAGTTCTTTGAAAAATATAAAGTTCTTTATAAATTTATAAATTTTGGTGGGACTGCACTTATGATTTGAAAGAAATCTCTGGACCAGTCTAACTCCACACATTTTTAATCTCAGACTTGCCTGGGGAACTGAGATTAAGTAAATTACCCTAATTCTCCAGCAAGGATGGGACTTCAACTCACTTGTCCCTGATTTTGAGGCTGGCTTTCAATTCACTACTCTATATTGCCTTTTTGCAACAATATAAATATTATTATTATTATTATTATTATTAGGTTCAAAGGATACTATATTTAGAGTTGGGAAGAAATTTAAAAAATTACCTAGTTCAACAGTGAAGTTAACGGCATTTCTACCTTCTCTTTCCACATTAAACTATCTTAATTCTTTATTCTTTTATCAAATGGCTCCTTATCCCTCATTCTTTTATTTTTGTCACCAAACAGAAAAATTTGTGAACAAATGACAGTAATGTACTTTGAAAATATGATAGACCACAGAGATGTTTATTACTAATGAGAAATTGATGGATATGTTAAAGCAAAATATATTTAATTCAGTCTATTGCCTGAAGGCATCTACTCATATGTGTCAAAAAGTTAGTTGGAATTCATGGCTAATAAAGTTCCTAGTTACAAAACTAACAGCGATTTCTCTAAACAGACTTGGAAAGAGGCATTTTGGACTCTAATTTTGATTATTCTGTATTCTTGTCTTTTGAAGCAATGCAGTTGAGTGAGGAAACAAAGGGAGGTTTTGATGCTTCGGCATCATTTAATCAGCCAAAAATTGTAGAAGTTCAATGTCCTGATGCTTTTGTTGAGTGGATACAGGTTACATATCCCTTTCCTCTCTGCCTCATATGGCTCCTGCTTACAGATTACTGGGCCTTCTGTCTGGTCCACAACTTCCTCTTCCCATTGCTCAAACTTTCTCAGTACCATTTCTCCTCCTACTAATTGGGGCTCCTTGTCTGTTAGTTTTGCTTGTGGGAGAGGATGTAGACTTTTCTCTCATATGATCTTCCCTGAAGCATAGAACCCCCTTTAGACTTCTTAAAAAGACATTTTATTATTTTAGATGGTACTGCAGGTTTATCATTCCTTTGGAGAATATGAGGGGGTGGGGCTTCAGAGTTATTTTTCAGTTATGAAATAGTTTGAGGACCAGTTTTCATCAGCTGTTGGCCCTAGCAAATTAACCATCTCTGACCATTTACTCAGAATCCCCAGATAGACAAAGATAGATTATTGTGCATCCTATGCAGTGATTTCTACTGTCCTTGATCCAGAGAGAGAATACATGCTTCCCTGAAGCCAGTCCCAAATGCTATATGCTGAGGGATAATTTACAAGCCCACATAATGAATCAGGAGAAAATGTGATTCCAAACACAGCAGGTGGGAAAATTCTTGATTCACTATTTTCTACATGTAAGTCTTATCTAATAAACTACACGGAGTTCCTCTCTACAATAAATTGTCTCTGCTATTCTGAGATAAGTCTTTCATCACCAGAGGGTTCTCTGACATTGGGTTTCTTTTTAAAGACTTTGTCTAATTGCTTCCAATGGAAATAGCTGCTATTGAGAACATGCCTCACCTGTGCTATTTAAAAGATTATTCTCCATAGCTGCGTGCCTACATTCCCAATTTCTCTTGGCTTCTCTTTAGTGAATACTTATTCAATTTTCAACTGAACACATCTAATAATCACCTATTATGTTCAAGCTATAACTCGAGGTTCTAGGCATATAGAGCTAAAAATAGGACTGACTGGCTACTCAAGGAAGCTGCTTTCTAATGAGGAAAGAAAGAATCCGTCAATAAGTATTTATTAGGCAACTTTTAGGTGTAAACAATATACAAACAAGGAAGTGAATGAATACAAGTAAATATAATTTTGAGAAGGGAGAAATCTCTTAGTATCAAGTGTAAGAATCATTTTTCTAAAAATGAAAATACTTGAAATATTTAAGCACTTTGATTATGTTCCCCACTAGTTACCTCTTTGTTAGGATAACCCTATTACAGGAGGATGTCCAAAATGCCCAATGGACTAGTCTTCCTTATCTGCATATTCTAAAGCTTGGAAACATTCTTCTCAAAATCCTGGGCCCCATAGTGAATGAGATACTCCAGATGTTTTTTCATCAGCAATGAATATGGTGGAACTATCTATCATCTCCCTTATTCTAGACATTTTTTTATTAATGTAGCCCAATATTGCATTAGTCTTTTTTTTTAAGGGGAAGGTTGTCATTTCAAATTTTAGACTCATTTTAAGCTTGCCAGTCACTAAGATTCCTACATTTTTTATTAACTTGAACTATTATCTATCCATGTAGATATCCGTCTCCCTCATCTTATAGCTGTGTAGCTGATTTTTAAACCTAAGTATAGAAACATTTATCCTTATTAAATTTCATCTGATTTGATTCAGTCTATATTGCAACTGTCAAAATTTTTGGATCCTAACTTTGCCTTCCTATGCATTAGATATTCCCCTCAGTTTTATGTCATCCACTAATATGTTAAGCACACAATCTGTATCTTTATCTTTGTAATTGATACACAGAACACAGTCTTCTAAAACTATCACTGATTTAGATCACAAATTGTTCAAAGCTGTCATGGTATCCAGTGGTATTACTTCCTTCCGTCATTGATTATGTGGTAGGGATGTAATGATAATGGGTTTCACCAGTATTCCAATGGGGGAGATTTTATTGAATTATCCTAATTTCATCAGTGTGTGTCACCTTCCACCAAACTGGATTACAAACCTTTTGTAATTTAGTAAATAGTCTTTGAAAGTTTATATACCACCATGCTAGGGGCAAGCCTTGCTGAATTTGGTTAGGCTAGTTTGAATATCCAACTAGACATATAATTTATTACCTGCACAACATTCAAAGTCTTTCTACCTTCTTAGGAGCTGCCAACGCTTCTATATTCCTGTAGTTTTTGTAAGCCTAAAATCATCCCTACGTTATGATAGTTGGACCTTAATAGGAATGGGAGTGGACCTGCAATGTCCATGTTATAAGGAACCTCCAAGTGAAGAAATACCCTCCACCAATGTGGGTCAGTATGTTCTCTTCAACTTAAAAGTTGTAGGGAGTTTCCTAGAACACTGAGAAGTTAAATCACTTGCCTTAAATCACACAGGTTATCTATTAGAAGTAACACTTGAACCCAGATCTTTCTGACTTTGAGTTTCCAATGAGGAACTTTGATGGATAGAATTAAATAGCTTAAAGGTGAAAATAATTGGTAGATATCTACTGTGATTTGTTTGTTAAATGAAAAGTAGCTATACTGACCTAATTTTTGTAAATATCATCATTTTTATGTTGTTTGAGAGTTATCTGAGATGAATTTGTATTCCTTACATGATATGTCACTCCCCACTCATACCCACACTTCATGACGTTTTTCCAGACTTCTTCCAATAATAAGATGACTTCATATATCATATTAATACTAGCCTTAAGTAAGTCCACATTTTTTTCCTTCAGGGTCACATACTGGGGCACTCAACATTATCAGCATAAAATTAGTAGGGGTTTAGAAATTATGAGTTCCTGTCCCTTGTTGAATCCAATTTGGTAAGTATGGCACTTGTCAAAGTGACTTGAATAAGAAGAGGAAAAGCAGTCATCCCTAGGAATTCAGTAGCCCTTTGGAATGAAGAGATTGACTCAGTTAAAACTATTCTACTTTGAAAAGCTATTTCACCTTAAAGGAAGGGGAAAAAAGTAAGACAGGACAAAGCAAGAACTAGAAGTGTCTTTAGAGGTCATGTAGTCACAAGATCTCTTTCTTCCTGCCTTCCATCCTCCCTTCCTTCCTCCCTTCCTTCCTCTCTTCCTTCCTTCCTTCCTTCCTTCCTTCCTTCCTTCCTTCCTTCCTTCCTTCCTTCCTTCCTTCCTTCCATTTATTCATAGCCATTCATTTATTCATTCATAGATTTCTTTATCTGTTTATTTTTGTGATCCTTTATTGATGTTTTAGAATTGAAAAAAATACCAAATATTTTCTCATAAATTATCTTTCTACTTGGATAGTATAATTATGAGAAAGTTATAAAAAACCAAACATACAAAACAACAAGGCAATCATTGTCTGCCATCTCTTTTCCTGAAAAGAAGGAACCAATTTTTACCCTGATCCTTCCAGAGTCCAGATTTGTCATGGAATTTAATTTACTAATGGGATTTTCCCGAAGCCAGAATTGATTCTATCACCTCTGCTTCCCCTCTACTTCCCCTCCTCCCATATTCAATAAACACTACAATATTTATTAAGGGCTTATAATGTGCCAGGCGTGTCCTAATTTTGGTTCTGGGCAGTTAATAGCTTTCCTTTTAGTAATCAGATTTTATAGTGCTGGATTATAAACTTTTTGATTGAAGGAACAATATTTTAGGTATCTTCCTCTCCCATATTGGATCTGTTCTGTATATGATGCCTTTCCCAGATAAATTGTAAGCCACATGAAGACAGGAATTGTTTTTGCTTTATTTTATATCCCCATCACCAAATAAGTGCTTGACCCCATACTGCCTCTTAATCATCCAAGATTACATTAACTTTTTGGGCTGCCATATATTATAATTTTTAATGTTATTTTACTTTATTTTTTCCAATTATATGCACAGTTTTCAACATTCATCTTTTTTTTGTAAGCTTTTGGATTCCACATTTTTCTACCTTCCTGCCTTCCCTCCCCTTCTCCATGCTAGCAAGCAATCTGATTTTATACATATGCAATCATGTTTAATGTATTTTCATATGTCATGTAAAAGAAAAAAAATCCGAACAAAAGGGAAAAAACATGAGAAAAAATATAAAACAAATGTTAAGAAATGAATATAGTATGCTTTAGTTTGCATTAAGACTCCATAATTTTTTCCTCTGAATGTTGATGGCATTTTCCATCACAAGTCTTTTAGAATTATCCTTGATCACTGAACTGCTGAAAGAAGCTAAGGTCCATCATAGCTGATCATCACACAATGTTGCTGTTAATGTGTACAGTGTTCTCCTGGTTCTGTTCACTTCACTCAGCATCAATTCCCACCTCATGATTTTTTAGAGAACAATAGAACTCTCAATACATTTCTATACCACAATTTGTTCAGCCATACCCCAATGGATGGGCATCTCCTCAATTTCCAATTTTTGCCACCACAAAAAAAACTTCTTTAAATATTTTCATATGTGTGGATCTTTTCCCCTTTTTTATGATCTCTTTGGGATATAGACCTAGTAGTGATATTGCTGCATCAAAGTGTATGTATTTATTGCCATTTGGGAATAGTTCCAAATTGCTCTCCAGTTTGGTTGAATCAGTTCATAACTCCACCAACAGTGCATTAGAGTAGTGGCCCTTTTTTTTTATTTGGGTTTCACACTACTGATATACAGGCTACTTTTAGGGTCCTTCCAGATGTAAGCATTTATAATCCTTTATTTCAATGCAAAAATAATAATAATGATAAAATATGATAAATAATGCTTTTCAGGTTTCCAAAACACTATTTTACCTGATCTTCATAATTACCTTGTGAAGTAGGTATTATTATTGCCATTTTATAGATGTAGAAATTGAAAGTTTAGAGAGATTAAGTGATTTGCCAATGTCCATTCAACTGGTATATGTCAGAGGTGGTAATCCTGACTCCAAGCTTTTGAACTTTTGGAGACTAAATGGTATAGACAATAATTTTTTCAGGGGTTCTAAAAAAAACCTTTTGCTTTCACTCCTTACTTCTTAAACTTTAAAATTTTAATTTTTGAGAGATATAGTCAGGGGCAGCTAGGTAGCACGGTGGATAAAGCACCAGCCCTGGAGTCAGGAGTACCTGAGTTCAAATCTGACCACAGACACTTAATAATTGCCTAACTGTGTGGCCATGGGCAAGTTACTTAACCCCATTGCCTTGCAACTCCCCCCCCCCAAAAAAAAAACCAAAAGTTGTAGTCTTATTGGGAAGTTTAAATGTGCAGAGGATCTCTTAGACTGACATACATTTCCATTTCTGGGCTACTAATCATGCCCCTACCTGTCACCGTATTCTTCTTTCCACAATCGCTTCCACTGATGTTTGCAGATCCCCCCTTTAACCTCATGAGGACTGTGCACATCTGAGCAGAATTTTAGCAAATCATGAGAAATATTCACATTTTTACTTGTATCCTATCAGGTGGATGTGCCAAGTTTATAGTGTGTCCACATTTATGATCTAGCTACTGGATTTTAGGGTTTTATAGTTCTGATTAAATATTCCATTCAGATGGAAATTTGGCAAAGCTGCTTGGCTTTTGTTTTTTAATTGATGTCATTTTTTTTATCACTTTAGGAAAAATATGAGTTATGGGTTTTATGATGCTCTTTTGTATGGATATAATTCACAAATGGTTCAACATCACAAAGGTTCTGGTGACCCAGATGTCAGTTTTAACAGAAATGAAAACCTAATGCCTTAAGGATAAACCTACAAAATATGAGTCAGTGGCTATGAAGTAGGGGCGTTTTGAACAGTCCATTTTCTTTTATGGAAATACAATTTTTCAGGCAATTACTCTTAAGAAGGGCCCTCATCATTCTATAGGCTTGGCTAAATAGAAGCCATTTATATTTCAAAGCACTTACTTTTTAGAAAGAGTCCAGTGCTAAGTTTCCAGAATTGTCCATGAGATTTATAGCCCCTGTTAGCAAACAAACTTGCATCTGCTTGAGCTGACTTTCATTTCAGGATCAACAATATTACATACAGAATATTGGCATTAGAAATTTTCTCTGAAATCCTACAATTTTTTCCTCCCAAACCATGTAGATTATGTAAGTGAGGATTATGGAAGAAGATTTAAATAAAGTAAATGTATTGCTTTTTTCCTTATATAATAGGATCTGATTTAGCTAGTGCCTATATCTAATGATAATCATGAAGTGGTTCTCCAGTAGTGAACCAGTGGAGTATGGACATTCTACCCTCTCCTGCCCCAGTAAAAGGAAATGAAAAGTACTAAGTCTTCTGTTCTTCATTGGAAATAGGATTTTATTTAAGTGGATATTCTCTCAGAAGTACAAATTGCAACTCAGCTATGCCTACCTATCTAGAGTGTTTATCCACATCTTTGCTCATAAATCAGTCCTCCATAAAGGACTGGCCCAAAGCCCTTCCTTTAGGGTTGTTTTTCATCATTCTGTCATGGGATAAGACTTAGTATGTTTATCTGCTATCTTTTATTATTGCTACATGATCAACCTACGTCTGTTTCTAAACACATACTTTGGATATTATTATTTTATAAGCTTAAGATTTCATTTCCATTTAGGTCTACCATAAATTACATTCCTTATGGACCACCTGAAATGTTCATTCTTTCAAGCACATATTGTTCCATGAGTCACTATCATATGGTATCATCAAAAGTATATTAGGTATTTGGGGGGTGTGGGGAGTAGAAAAGTGCCATACAGCTTTCTAAATGGAATGTATTCTGTTATCTTCTTTTTATTCAATTTTTGATCTAGTTCCCATCTGTTCAAGATATATTCACTAAAGGACTAATTTAATGAGTGGGGCATCAAACTGCATGCTGAAGAATTACTTCTTGATTCTTTTTCTCCCCCCCTTTCTTGGTTGTCAGGTTTCTAATCCTTTGATTGGTACTAGATTTCATTGAATTCTTATGAAACTTGAATCAATCAGTACTATGTCAATGTGCAAGTAGGGGTTCTGAAGCACCTTGCCATCTATAGGGAATTTCATTTCCATTTTACTCAGTGTTGGATACCTTCCTTCTTTATGATGAACACTTTTTGCTAGGCATATACATTTTGCTTACTTTATTTATAGTGTAACAGTCACAAAAGTCCTCCTTTTATCCCCCCTCATAGGGTGGAGTTGATTCAGGTTTATTTCATGTCCACATCTCATAAGTTATGTCAAGTTTTCCCAATTTTGAAAACTTTGGCAGCATATAGTACAATGAAAAATTACATGTCTATTGTCTGAGTATCTACTCAGCTGAGTTCAGAGAAGTTTTTCACCAGGATAGCTTTAAGATAGTATTTTTTTTATTACAACAACTTTTTTCTTTTTTTCTTTATTTTTTCAAATACAAGTTAAGAGAGTTTTCAACACTAATTTTTGTTAAGTTTCTCCCTTTCACCCTTTTCTTTCTCCCTTGCCCTAAGACAGCATGTAATCTAATATAGGTTATATCCGCACAATCATGTTACACATATTTTAATATTAGTCATGCTGTGAAAAAGGTATCAGAGCAGAAAGGAAAAATCTCAAGGAAGAAAAACCAAAAAAGCTTCAAATTTAATAAATGAAAATAATATGCTTTGATCTGTATTTGGACCCCAGAGTTCTATCTCTTGGATGTGGATGGCATTTTCTATCTCAAGTCTTTTATAACTGTCTTTGATCATCGTATTACTGAGAACTAAGTATCATAGTTATAGAACAACTTTTAAAAAACAATCTACCATGAGCAATGTGAAGAGGTTCATCCACCCATGCAATCCTTGATGTATTAAAATATTCATATTAATATTGATTTATCAAATGAAATTGTCTCTTAAATAGATACACATCTATTTAAGAATTTTGTATGATTTCAAGATATGCATGGGAGACACCTTGTTGAGGATATAGTTTAAGTCTGCTGATGTTCTACTGAAATAAATACTTATGCAAATAATAAATGAAAAACATAATGGAATTTTCTGTTCTCTGTACTTTTCAGTAAATTGTATTTGTGAATGTGGTCTGCTGTAGAAAATGAATGCAAAAGATTGCTTTTTTCCCATCAAGTAAATCTTATATATGTTTGCTGGCAGGGGAAAAATCATACTGTAAGTCTACTAAGTGACTTAGAAGAAGCAAAAGAGTAGTAGTTGGCTACTTCCTACTGAAGGACACTGAGGAAACTATTTGTCAGTCAGATAACTTTAAAAAAAAGATATTTTCTCCCTTAGGCATGCATCCAATATGTGACAGGATACTTCTGATTACTTAACAAAATGGACTATTATTATTATTATTATTATTATTATGCATTTCTGGTTTTCCTGAAGGCATACATGATGCTTTAAGAAGGAACTAAGAAAGCATTTTCAAAAATTACACAGTCGTATATGAGAAACTGAAGACAGGGGGACATTGTGGTATTTTCATTGTTGCTGCCTATGGAAGATGAGAGATCCAAGTAGAAAAAGGCAGATCTGATAAATGATTAGTTTTTTGTGAAGATGTTATTGAAGAATGGAATTTTTGGGGCGGCTAGGTGGCGCAGTGGATAAAGCACTGGCCCTGGAGTCAGGAGTACCTGGGTTCAAATCTGGTCTTAGACACTTAATAATGACCTAACTGTGTGGCCTTGGGCAAGCCACTTAACCCCATTTGCCTTGGGAAAAAAAAAACCTAAAAAAAAAAGAATGGAATTTTGATTTCTATGCTGTGGCTTAAACTATAGAAATGGAAGACTCTTAGCCAAACATGGAGAATACCCGACAAGACTTGGGTAAGATCCAACAAGGCTTGGTAATGTCTGGCATTTTGCAAATTTCACCTTTCAAATGGAAAGGAAATAGGGAGTTGAGAAATCCACCTACATATAAATTCATCAAACTAGGTACAAAAAGAGTTGCTCTAAAGAATGAAATTCTGAAGATCCAGAAAGAATTTCAACAAGAAGGAAAAAAGAGAAAGAACAGAACAAAGAACTAGAGAGACCTTATAGATCACATAATCCTACTATATGAGTAAAAGTATGAAACTACTAAGGCCAAAGAGAAGTGATTTATTCTATGTCATAGGATGAGTAGTCAGGATTTTAAGCTCTATTCAATGGAACTGAGATTCCACTGCCATTATACCAGTGCTTTGCCTATTGTAAGATGGACAGAATACATATCCTAGAATGTAGTATGAATAAGTTGAAAATTGCAATGATGGATTTAACTATCCCCATAATTCTACCTATCTCCTCTATGACATAATTATTTAATATGATCTCATTTTGATGATATTACTGAAACTCAAGGAAGGATCTTGCCCCCTGGAAAAGATTCAATATATCCCTACTCCCGGGTATATAAAATAAACCCCCTATCAACAAGATAATAAATTCTTACCCTACCCTGAAAATATTGTCTCTGAGCTACCATTCCTCATCTGTATGTGTCCCTGATTATCTCATCTTTGCTCTCTGAACTACTAGCCCTCATCTTCCTACATCTTCTCAGTTGAGTTGCAGTCTCTCTTTGGAAGACCAGGCTATTCCTGGGAGCATGATCCTTCAAATAAATGTTTTCACTTAATTTGGAGAAAATACAAGTTCACATTCTTTCAAAATATGACCTGTGTCTTGAACCTTATTTATTTTTGTTACCCAAATGGGGATATCTCTAACTCTGACTCTCTCCAATATGAGATAAGTCCATTCCCTTTATTCAGATGGAATCCCAGCAACTGACTAGATATGCTGGAGGTAGTTTTGTGGGTCCCTGTACCTAGCAGGTTCTCTCTAAGGGGGAACCCCTGCTAAAGAACTCTGAGCTCTTTCCTTCCCTGTAGGAAGTGGCAGATAGAAGCAGGTGATTAGCAACAGGAGATGAGCTGTTCTGTCTTTGCTGCATAATCAGTCAATTCCCCTTCTAATATTATAAGACTTGCCATTGGCCTTTCTCTTGAAAAATTTGGATTAATTTGGTCTCCAAGACCTTAAAAAGGAGGCACAGTTATCTCAACATGCTGACAAATACTTATGAAATAGAAATATAGAAGTTTAGGATCATTGCTATCTCTTTTTTCTGTCTGTGTGTATTTTCCTCATGTGTACTAATAGCTGAGTGGCCTGAAACTTGAAGATATTTATGTGATTGTTGAGCAGAGCTACATTTATAGTTTTTATTCTTGTATCTGTGCTATTATGTGTCTTGGTGTCTTGTTGGTTAATAAGCAAGATAAGCTTATTTACAAAGGTAACTTGAAATTGTTGCTTTTGTGAATAATATAGCAGAACTTGACTAAAATTTTAATAGACCAAGTTTGTAGGTTATTAAAAATTTCTGTAGGGTTAAAAGCATCTTTAAGGATTTGTGGTGCTTCTATCATTTAAGGAACACCTGCATTGTGACAAATCAAGGAAAAAATTATGGAAAACTATGAGTCAATTGGTAAACTATAGATTCTGTGTATTACCATTTGGAAAAAAAGATCCAAGTAAAATTTATTCTGGTCTCATTTTAAATGAAATTTATTATTATTATTATTATTATTATTCCAAGTTACCCCAGTTAGATGTACATAAGGGTAATGACTAACATCAATTTGATCATTTATTTAATTAGAAGGCATATTTAAAGTTGTGAATCCTCCTTTTATTCTTTTGGGTTAGGGATTTAATTGTTAAAAGATTGGTATAAAAATAATAATCAGTAGTAAATTAGAATTTGAAGTAGGGTGTCATTATTTTTAAGAGTTCAGGGTTTAGTTCCATGCTAGAATGGTTAAAAGTATAGTGATTTGACTTCAGTTAAAAGCCAGAAATTGCAAAGGAAAAAAGTTTTCTTTTGTAGAAATAAATATATATTAAAAGCAATGATTTATAATATTCTGGCCCAGCACACTTTGAACTAGTCTAATGATAACAGATATAAATTCAAATTGTTTATAAAACTTTATGCATTTCCTAAGGTATGTGACTTGAAATTCCCAGAAGAATGGGATTTGGAAGCTAAATAATTAGGGCAAATTCCTCATCTTTAAAGTCTCAAAGACAGGTAAAGAAAGCAGAGGATTGAGAATCAATCCAGGTCTTTAAGGAAGTAGAGGAAAAGTTTATAGAGAACTAGGAATTATTAGCACATGTCTTATGAAATAGAAATATATGAATTTATGGATAACAATCTTTTTTCTTTTGAAATGCTAAGAGTACTGGGCCTTAGAATTTAAAATATAACTATTGGTAATTATAAATCTGTATTTGATTTTTAATGTTTTAACTTTGTGACCCCAAGCAATTAACCTTATATCTGTTTACATCAGTTTACTATTTTATAAGGGGACAATAATAGCACTCATGGCCCAGGGTTATCATGGAGATCACATGACTGTAAAATGTTTAACACAGTGTCTGGCATAGGACAAATATTATTAAATATTTTTTATTATTTTTTCAATTAGATGTAATTGCTTCATAACTCTATGTGGTTTGGAAGGAAATTCTCCTAAAGTCATTTGGCTCTTATTTATGAAAATCATGAGATTGTTGTCAGTGTTGTGAAAATCCTATGGACATCCTTGCACAAAATGGGGTGTAAGTTTAAAGTCTGCTTTATTAATGTGTATGTGTATGTGTGTGTGTGTGTTGATTTGTTGTAATGATTAACTAGTTAGCATAACATGTTCAAATGTGCTATCTTTTGGGAATTATTTCTAGTGATATATTTAAAGACAAAAGATATTAAGTAAATTTTAAAAGTCTGTTGAACTTTGTTATTGTGATAAGCTTAACTTAATTAGGTATAAGTTGCTATAAAGTTACTATTGTAAGATGTAAGCATAGAATTTGAGTCATTTAGCTTACAATTCTTTAAAGTCAAAACAGCTAACTAAGCAAGTGTTTAGTTTTGATATGTTACTAGCTATATATTCCCATGTTAATCAAGATCACTTAATTTCTCACAATGCTACAGGGATATATAGGTGAATGATAAAAATGTGTAACATCAGGATATGATTCTTAATCATAACAGTCTTGGTTCTCTTTTTAAGAAAAAAATATCAGTAAAATTAGTTATATCAGAAGAAGGATGACATAATCAATCTTGAAAATATCTTAAAGTGAATCATTTTTAATTAGGGATTTTGTTCATTTTGAACATGGCTAAAGGTTGAAAATGTTTTACTGTAAATAACTTACTTGATATGAAGTGTTCTGAAATTGAGTATTGATTGTATTTATAAAATGTTCAGTCCCTGAACCTTTTGTTACAACTGAAGTGAATCTGGCAACCTTTAAATGAATTCGCTTTTGTATTCAAGTCCATATTCTTATAAATATGTTCTGTTGCTAATTTCTTAGCGGAATCTTATCCTCCAAATGGGGGTGAATAATACCAAATATAAAAAACTGGGTTTATCTGAATTTTCTGAATATCAATATGACAATTGACCAATTGATTATTCACAAGGAACACTTTGCATTAAGATGTTCTTTTTAACAGAAAAGAAAATCTCTCCAAGTGATTTGAGCTAGAAACCTGCTCTAAGAAGCATAACTGAACAACAAGACCACATAAGCTTGTTTCTATATTAACAGATCTGAATTTTCTTTGGGCTACCATATTTACCTGGGTGACTTTTATTTGTAAGATCCCTTACCAAAGGGAACTGCTCCTTTTGATTTTGCCAAAGCTTCATCCATCTTTCCCCTTTGCCTCTTTTAATATTTGGCTCAGGCACCCTGAATCTGCTCACTAGGATCCTATCTTCTAGGCTGGTATCTGTTAAACTCCAGATAATAGCCCAGTATGGCTATACTCCTATAGGATTTTCCCTGATTCCCCTGCATTCCACATACACTCTCTTTAAATCATTTCCTTCCCCAAGGAAGGAATCCAGTGAGGCAAAAACATCACTATGACCCTTGTCAGCCTGAAGCAGACTATAGAAGATGAGACTTTTGTCTCGATTCCCCAAATGAATTTGGGTTTCTAGTTCTTGAATGGGGAAGTAATGAGGTCACTGAACCTCAAGTGAAGAAACCTTGCCTCCTAACAAGCACACAGTAAATCCCTGACTCCAGAACAAGACAAACCTGTCAACAAGACAATGAATCCCTGCCCCAGCCTGAAAAGATAGTCTGAACTACATCCCCTTATCTACATGTCCCTGATTATCTCATCATTGCTCTGTGAGTTACCTCCCCTTATCTGCATGATTATCTCACCTTCCTATATCTTTTTCCCATATAAAAGCTCACTATCTTCTCAGTATAGTTGCCTCCATTTGGGAGACCAACCTACTCCTGGGGAGTGAGAGCCCCTAAATAAATGTCTTCACTTGAACTGGAAAAAGCACAAGTCTGAATTTGTTCAAGAGATGACGTGCATCCTGAATTTCAACTATATTAAAATTAGTTTTGAATGTGCCATAAACCATCTCATACAACTTTATAAATTAACAAGGGCGGTATCTATATAACCTCAGGAAGGTCATTACATTTCCTAAATTACAGTTTCCTTGTCTATAAAATAAAAGGGTAAGAGGAGATGGGTGAGATAGACTAGATGATTTCTAAGGTCTGTTATAAGTTCAAACTGTGATCTTTTGACTGTGTTGTATTTAAATTATTTATGTTACCCTGCCCTAACTATAGTTATTTGCACACAGTTGATGCTTAATACATTTTTGTAGACTGCAATTGAATTAGGCAAAATTATGTTGAATGTACTGGTAAGGATAGTTAATGCCTAAATAGCAAGGAAAATTTCATAGACTTCCTGCTTTTAGGTTTGATATATGGGGCTCCTTGACTCTGAAAGCTTCAATGATTTGTACCCCCACCTTGATGCTATTTCAGTATTAATATGGCTATGTGATTGTTTATGCAATGTAGTCTTCTGGAAATTGCAAGAGGTGTTGTTATAAATAGACATTAGTATTGATCTGTATATTAGACAGTCAGATGAATATAGATTGTCTTTAACTGGCATCATATTGATTAGTGGTGTCAGAGCACCATCTCCTTCCACAATTTATTGATCATGAAGTTTTTTTCATCTCTTAGGAAATGAGGCTGCATTGAGGTTAGGGGAGAGATGGTTCAGGTCCATTTCTGGTTGGAAAAACTGGGAGATTAAGTCAGGAAATGATGTAAGATTTTGGTCTAGACTGTGGTAAAGACTCTCTTCTCTGCATCCCATAATGATTCCTGGTGCAATGTTCTTAATTGTGCCCATAGTTTCTGATTAGCAAATGAAGTGTTGGAAATAAGCCCAGACTCCAATTATAACCTAACTAGTTCTGCTATTGCAATAGTTTATATCAAGATCAAAGGAGTTTAAGGGTGCTATGGACTAATAAAGACCTGGTAAATGAATGAATGAGTTGGTAGTACTTTTAGAAATTGATAAACTCATATATTGTGAAGAATTTCTTCTCTCTACAGAAGCCCAAGACACTGTAATAGGCACATTATTAACTTGTTTCTGAATTGGTTCCAATTCATTTTTTTTCTCATACATTCAGCCTTAAGCCCAGCTAGATTGCAAGCTTTTCAAAAGCAGGAACCAAGTCTTTTATAGTTTTTATATCAACCTAGTAAATGCTTTTCATTTGTACTATAATACATGATAACTAAACATAATGCTTGCTGTTGTCTGTGGATAAATGATAAAATAGACTTTGTTGATTCCTTTGTTTCTCCAACGAATATCTATTAATATTCTTTCCCTTTAGCTATGATTTCCTTCTTCAATTTTGTTTTGTATATAGAAAGAATATCAAGATTGATATGATTCAGCTCCACCAGCAATATTCCCACTTCTTTGTCATTGAACAAGTATCTCATATTTAGAGTTAAAGTTAATTGATTGTCTAAAAATATATGTAATTCTTACCACCTTCTGTCCCCTTTCCCATCACTCTGCCAAATATCATTGCAGATGGGGAAGAGGGCCATGTCAGACTGGGGGTAATTTTGAAATATTCTTTGTTTCATGAGTTGCCTTCAGATTGAAATTATCAAGTAAAATTATCATCATCCTACTGGTGATGTGCCTCTCCATAATTAGCTGGTTGGTCCTCAGAAGACAGACTTGATCTGTGGCCAGAGTCATAATTAAAACCTTTCATATGTGGCAGAACCTTTCAGAGTTCATGCTAGACTAGCATAGCTTTTGAGAATCCAGTCGTACTTTCCTGCCAAAAAAGAGGCATTGGAATACAATACAGACCACTTAGAAATACTTAATGAATATTGAAATACTTATGCCAAACTAAACATATTTGATCGAGAAGGTCAGAAGAAGCTTAGAATTAGATCAAACTAAATGAAAATTTGACTTCCAACACATCATATCTAAATTCTCTTCTCTCTCTCTCTCTCTCTCTCTCTCTCTCTCTCTCTCTCTCTCTCTCCCATGCACTCGATTGATTGATTAGCTACGTTCACTTCTGAGGCAACTGCATATAGTGGAAAGAATCCTGAATTTGGATTCAGGACAGCTGGGGTTTGTTCCACTTACTATTTCTGTGACCTTGAGCAAATTATTTTTACCCCTCTCTGCTTCATTGTTCTATCTATAAAATTGGGATAAAAATACCTGCCCTATCTATTTCAAAGTGCTGTCAGAAGGATCAAATGAGATATTGCATATAAATTGATTTGTAAATTGTAAAACACTATATAAATGTCAGCTATTATTCTTAGGTACAATCAGCAGCTAAATATTTTTCCCAGGAGTCTAGTTTGTGATAAGCTCGCTGTGTTCTGAGAATACTCAGTTCTAGTTTGTGGTGTTATCAGGTAGATAAGGGAATATTGTTATCATTCAAATATTCAGTCAATATCAAGTGCTTATACCCTGTATTATTATCCTTTCTTTGTCCAGACTATCTTTGTCTCTTGCGGGTGACCAGTTCCTTGGTTGGAGGTGAAAGTCATTTTCATGTTTGTTCTTTTTACCTTTAGTATTCTAGATTCTAATACCTATGATGAATTCAAAGGGAAAACTGAGGGTCTGTTAGATTTTTCATGAACAAGTATATAGTCCTGCTCAAACTGAGAGATGATACCTTTCTCTGGCCTCCCTTTCTTCCTCCTGAGGCTAACCAGGAGATTGTAGGCAGGCTTTTGTAGGATTGAGTGTCAACTAGACATTAGATATTTAGTCCAATCCCATTATTTTATAGATGAGGAAACATGACTCAGAGGTGACTTGTCCAAAGTCATACAGGTCATTAGTAGAAGAGAGAACTCTATTCCATTTCCTATGACAACAAATCCAGAAAATTCCCATCCTATCCTAGGAATTATTATGAACACAATCCCTGTGTTCTGAGGGATAGGCTGAAAACTAGTACAGTCAGTTCTGCTATAATGCTTGCTTAGAAAATGCTAATTTGTTCCAGCCCAATTGATTGGGCATAATGCAAATTTTGTGTTTGTTTATGTGCAATTTCTTCCATGAGGAACAACTAAGAGGGAAAAGTGCATCACTTCACAATAACTCACAATATGCAATTCTCTTAACTCTCACTTCCATAAGCAAATTTCAGGTATTCTCTCCATCCCTTAACCAGAGAGTTATCTTTTATAGAAGAAAAAGAATAAGAAGAAGAGGAGAAGGAGAAGTTATGGGCTGAGGAGAGTTGGTTAACTCTTAACCCAAAGCAACATGATTTTGTCAACCTGTGCTCTCTGGTTATTGGAACCACAGGCTAAACAACATTTCAAGACCAGGGACATCTCACCACAAACTTTTTTGAAGCATTGGCGTATTTATTTATTTATTTTAGGGTTTTTTTTTTTTTTTTTAGCAAGGCAAAAGGGGTTAAGTGGCTTGCCCAAGGCCACACAGCTAGGTAATTATTTTAGTGTCTGAGACTGGATTTTAACCCAGGTACTCCTGACTCCAGGGCCGGTGCTTTATCCACTGCACCACCTAGCTGCCCCCATTGAAGTATTTATTAACCATTTTATATGTCTAAAAGTTTTAAGAGTTTTGTTAATGCCCTCTCTTTTTTAAAAAATATGTCACTGATGAAGTTCTGGAGTGTTGTGCCACAACATCATTTTCTCCATACATTCTGTTAGTTTTTATTATGAAGCTTTTGCAAGATTGGTTGTGCTTGCCACAGACAGATTTAGAGAAATAACTCTGAGTGTGACTATAACTGAGTGAAGTCTCCCTCATGGTTTCAATGACTCTTCCATTTCCCCAAAGAGTTGCAAAGTTTCTACTTCCCCAAGATCAGGAGGTAACAAAGATTAAAGGGTATTGTGCTGATTGACACCCATATATGGAAAGATATATATCTCTCTTAAATAGGGCAAAATGAATTATCCCTCTTTGAATTATTATGCAAATAGGGCTTGAAAATACATTGGGACCATTAAATAGTTGGCCAGGGGGTTGGGACTGCATTAGGGATTAGGATAAAAGGGGCTTTCACTGCTTCCACACAGAATTTATGCCCTCTTCTAGAGAAAAACAAATAAACATCTTTTCATTCTCTGGTCTGGACTTTCTGACTATTCTCTTGAAGGAGAACCAAGGTGTAGCACATGGTTCTGATCCCATACAACTCTATCCCTTACTCTCTGTGTGACCTTGGATAACTCATTCAACCCCTTGCATTTGAATTTCCTTATTTGTTAATAGTGATAACAGTAACAACAACAATAATAATAGCTAGTATTTATGAGGAGTTTTTAATTTTGCAAAGCACTTAACAGTGTCCTAGCTCTCTGAACTGCTGAGTGGAGCTGCTTCTATCAAGGCTGATCATCTCACAGTGTTGCTGTTAATGTGGACATTGTTCCCTTGGTTCTGCTCCCTTTGCTCAGCATAAGATCCTGTGAGTCTTTCCAAGCTTTCCTAGAGTCTGACCATTTATGGTTTCTTATAGAACAATAATATTCCATAGTATTCTTATACCGTACCATAACTTGTTTAACCTCATCTCACTTTTTGTAAAAAAGAGGGGATTCTACAGGATGGCCTCTGAAGTCCTTTACAACTCTAAATCCATGATCATATGAATATAACTTAATCTCATTTACGTTTAGAAAGAATAAATTGAGGAGCATTTGGTATGACTTGGAAGCAAATCATAGACCAGTAAGAATCTGTTGGGAACGAGACACTCAGTTTTGAGAAGTAGGATTGCAGGCATGATGCTGGGGAAAAATGTAGCTGGGCTAAAATTAAGTGGAGTTGAAGTTTCAGGTGGAACATGGAAGAATTCAAGTCGCAGACTGACTCTGACCCAGAAGAAATTTTAGGGACAAAAAGGTTATAGTGTGGTTAGCAGAAACTAAGGAAAAAAAGAGCAAAGGCAGTTGAAAGCCATGATCCCCTAAGGGGAACTAGCAGCAGTGGCAACATCTATGACATAAGCCACCATTAGAGGATGAGCAGTAAGGCAACATCAAAAAGCAAGAGAGGTTACCTGCTCCCCAAGAGTAGACTAGTTTCAGTGGTTGACAAGCAAGTTAGCTGAGTAGAGGGTGAGCTATTAAAGGGGCAGCAATATGAGGAAATTAGGTGTATGTTGATGAGGGATAGTAACTCAGAGAGCAAAGATGAGGTAATTAGGGATATGTAGATGAGGAGTGTTAGGTCAAAGACTTAATTCTTTTCTATTATTTATTTTTTTCATCCATATGCACATGCATATTTTTAAGTTACAAAATTTCCTTCCACCTTCCCTTCTAACCCCCCCCCCCCCCACCATCAGCAGGGAACAGATGGTATATACATATTTTTGGTAAGCATGGGTTTGTCATCTTTGGTATGAGGAATTAGGATTAAGGGAAAGATATATAAGATAATTTTTATAAAGTGATAATAAAATTCTGAATGGTTGGGTTTGTTTGTTTGTTTGTTTTATTTTTGTTTTGTTTTGCTTTTCTTCCTCTGGATGGGGAAAGCATTATCCATAGCCAATCTAATACAGTTGTCTTAGCTCTCTGAACTGCTGAGTGGAGCTGCTTCTATCAAGGTTGATCATCTCACAGTGTTGTTGTTAATGTATACATTGTTCTCTTGGTTCTGCTCCCTTTGCTCAGCATAAGATCCTGTGAGTCATTCCAAGCTTTCCTAGAGTCTGACCATTTATGGTTTCTTATAGAACAATAATATTCCATAGTATTCTTGTACCATAACTTGTTTAATCATTCCCCAATTGATGGACATTCCCTCAATTTCCAATTCTTTGCCACTACAAAAAAAAGAGCTACTATGAATATTTTGGAACATGTGGGACTTTTCCCATTTTTAAATATTTCTTCTATATATAGACCTAGAGTTGGAATTGCTGGATCAAAGGCAATGAATATTTTTATTGCTCTTGGGAATATTTCCATATTGCTCTCTGGAATGGTTGGATCCATTCACAACTCCATCAGCAATGCATCAAGTCCCAGTCCTCCCACAACCTCTCCAACATTAATCATTTTCCCTTTTTCTCTTCTTGGTCAGTCCGATAGGTGTGAAGTGATACCTCATTGTTTAATTTGCATTTCTCTAATCAATAATGATTTGGAACTTTTTTTTATATGATTAGATATGGCTTTAATTTCTTATTTGAAAACTGTCTATTCATATCCTTTGACCATTTATCAATTGGGAAATGACTTGTAACCTTGTAACTTTTATACAATTCTCTATATTTTAGAAATGAGACCTTTATCAGAACTCATAGTTGTGAAGATTCTTCCCCATCATCTTTCTGCTTTCCTTCTAATAACAGAAGCACTGATTTTATTAGTGTAAAATCTTTTTAATTTAATATAGTCAAAATCATTCATTTTGCAGTTTATAATGTACTCTAATTCTTATTTGGTCATAAATTTATCCCCATTCCATAGATCTGATGGAGTATTTCTTGTTCTATTAATTGATCTACAGTGTCACTGTTTTTGTCTAAATCCTGTACCCATTTTGACCTAATTTTGGTATAGGGTATGAGATATGGGTCTATGCCTAGTTTTTGCCATACTGTTTTTCAGTTTTCCCAACAATTTTTGTCAAATAGTGAGTTCTTATCCCAGAAGCTGATGTCTCTGGGTTTATCAAACAGTAGATTGCTGTAGTCATTGACCATGTTTTCTTTTGAACCTATCCTGATCCACTGATCATTACTGTATTTCTTAACCAGTACCAGGCAGTTTTGATGACCGCTACTTTATAGTACAGTTTTAGATCTGGTAGAACTAGGCCACCTTCCTTTACTTTTTTGTTCCCCATCATTTCCCTTGCAATTCTTGACCTTTTGTTGTTCCAGATGAATTTTGTTGCTACTTTTTTTTCTAGCTCAGTAAAATAGTTCTTTTATAGTTTAATTGGTATGGCACTGAATAAGTAATTTAATTTGGGTAGAATTGTAATTTTTTATTATATTAGTTAAACCTAACCCTGAGCAATTGATAGTTTTCCAATTATTTAGATCTGGCTTTATTTGGGTGAGAAGAGTTTTATAATTGTGTTCATACAGTTTCTGGGACTGTCTTGGGAGGTAGATTCCTAAGTATTTAATATTGTCAACAGTTACTTTAAATGGAATTTTCTTTCTAACTCTTGCTCTTGGGCTTTGTTGTTCATAAATAAAAATGCTGATGATTAATGTGGGTATATTTTTTATTCTGCTACTTTTGCTGAATTTGTTAATTGTTTCTTTAGATTTTCTTGGGTTCTCTAAGAATAAAAAAATTCTTTCAAATTAATTCAGGGACACATTGTTTTGTAGATGGGAGATTATTTTGTGCCTGGGAGCAGGGATTTATTGTGAGTCCTGGTCAATTTGGGGCAAGGTACTTTACTAAAAGTTTATTGACCTCCTCTCAGAGTTTAGACAAAGGGATGGGGAGGTCATTGTTAATGTAAGATACAGGTCAGTGCAGAGATAACAGATTAGCTATAGAGCACATTTCTCTTAACATTTGCTCTTTAGGCTGTAGTCAAGTTTTAGTTCTCCTGGTTAAAATTTGGGTGTAAGTATTATTGGTATACATTCAGATTTAAGTCAGAACTGTAGTTCCAAAGAAAAGAGGTTAATTTGTCCTGTACAAATGGCACAAAGACCCTGCTTTTGGGTGAGACTCTGAATATATTTTGAGATTAGTGAGTCATGAATAAATGGGACAAGAAGGGCAAAATCTTGGTTTCTCAATGATTTAATACTTAGGATATGCAATTCTAAATATTAACATTATATAGTAAACTATGTTGAAATAACTATCATTATAATTTATATAACTATACATATATATAGTTATATAAATTATATGCTATGGAAATTATAATGTAAGAATCTGTTGAGGAAGGGACAATCAGTTTTGAGAAGTAGGATTGTAGGCTTGATGCCAGGGAAAAACTTTGCCATGGTAAAATGTAGTGGAGCTAAAGGTTCAGGTAGAATATGAAAGAATTCATGTAGGGGTGGCTAGGTGGCGTAGTGGATAAAGCACTGGCCCTGGAGTCAGGAGTACCTGGGTTCAAATCCGGTCTCAGGCACTTAATGATTATCTAGCTGTGTGGCCTTGGGCAAGCCATTTAACCCTGTTGCCTTGCAAAAACCTAAAAAAAAAAAAAAAAAAAAGAATTCATGTAAAAGATTGACCCTGACCCAGGAGAAATTTAGGGACAAAAAAGTTTATTTAAATTGATCAGTATAATTGATGAAATTATGATTTGTGCATAACTGTAAAATACTTTTAATTCCCTGCTGAACTTTACAGAATGAAGGAAGAAGGTGTGGCTATCCCAATGCAGCTATTTTAAAACCTTTAATATATAGATAACTCTTCACATCAAAGATGACACAGAGCAACAGAATCTAAGGGAGTGAAGAATGGAGGTTTTAACCATTGTACCATCTGACCAAGATGGCAATAAAATAAAAAGAAGCATCTTTTTCTTCTCTTTAGGATGACCCCCAACCCTTGAAATGTGCCACTAGACTTTTCTAGCTACTTCTTCTTCTCCTATTGGATGTAACCTACTCCATGGTTACCCTCTAACAAGTCTCCTTCCCCTCTCCTTGATCTCCATCACTCAACTCCATGAGAATCACATTGCTGCTGAGGCCCTTCTGTTCAGAACATAGGTACTCATCCTTTCTCTCTCCCCAAAATGAATCCAAACTAAATGAAACTCCACATTGCAGCAGCTCACATTGCTACTATGGCACTCTACTCAGAGCTTGAAATGCTTCCATACTCCTCACTAGTCTGTTTGGAACTACATTTCCCAGAAATGGATATAGTTAAGATCTCTGTTCTTAGAAATAAAAAAAAAAAACAAACAATTCTGTTTCAATATCATGTAAGATCACCTGGTTTGGACGTTACATGGCTATTTCTGATCCTAGACCTTGGAAAGTTTCACTTCCATGTACATATATCATGACATCTATGCATAGGTTATGATGTTCTACTGATTTCATCCCCTTCAGAAAAGAAAATTAACAGGGTATATATACTGTGTTATGTTCCCTAAGTAAATTAAATGTATTTCTTATGACCACACACCTAGATTCCTATGATTTAGACCTTGAGACCCAGAGCAAATATATGATTATTCTGGTCTTACAGGTGACAAATAATAGGACAAATCTTGGTACATACTTCCCCACTTCAAGTCTAGATACTTTTTTTTTTACTATATCACATTGCTTTCTAGGTCTGGGGAACTACTAAGTCATTAGCAAATTATTTCTGATGACTTCTTTGCATAGGGCCAGCAAAGCTGCATCCCAGATTATAGATTTCTGGAATATTCTTTCCCTAATAAAATCACATATTAGAGACATCTGGGGTCAGGAAGGGGGAGAAACACAATAGGAATCTATAGGATTAGATCTAGAAAGGACCTCAGAGGCAAACAAGTCCAATCTCCTTATTTTACAGATGGGTAAACTAGACTTGCTTAATTTAATACTGGGATCATTTTTCATGAATGCCAAATTAGCCCTACTATCATAGCAGTAGATGAAAGCCTACTTACTATCCAATTGATAGGCTGTTGCTATTGTTTGTCTTTTGTTCTTGAAGAACACCATGACATCAGGGAGGGGATATATATCATCATTCACTTGATTTACTGGATTTACTTGAAGGGGCGCTGTACAAAATCACCGGCCACACTTTGTGCTCTGGAGCCATCTGGGTCCATTGGACAGATATGGATCTGGATGACTGAAAATGGCTTTGGATACAGTTAAAGACCTTGACCTTTTTAAGCTAGGGTCTTTAACAGGTCTCAGTTTGATTGAGGCAATACTCTTTCTTTTTCTTTCTTTTTTTTTTTTTTTCCAAGGCAATGGGGTTAAGTGGCTTGCCCAGGGCCACACAGCTAGGTAATTATTAGGTGTCTGAGATCAGATTTGAACCCAGGTACTCCTGACTCCAGGGTCAGTGCTTTATCCACTGTGCCACCTAGCCGCCCTGAGGCAATACTTTTTCAGTGATTAAGGCAAATAAATAAATGAAGCAAAGAATGGTCTTTTTTACTTAGTCAAAAAAAATTGTGGGAGATGAGGTATGAAGTGGGGGGAGGGGCCCTCAAAGTCTTTGGCCAAAAAAGAAATAGTGACTATTTATATTTAGTCTCAGTCAGAATCCAAATAATTACAGTGGGGTCTGCCTGAACCTATTTCTGCTAATCAATTAGGCCTAGAGTCATTTGGGGCTAGTAAACCCCAAGATATTTTGCCAGGTTTCAACAATTACAATTTACATTTCTTTGGCAAAGCATCAATATAAGGATAACACCTTAGTATGGACAAAAGAAAGGGAAGGAAAAGAGACAAAGGAAAAGGAAGGAAAGGAAAAGTTGTGATGCCCAACTCCTTAGTAGTGGGGCAGCTACAACTACTCTAATACATTGTTGTTTGTCCTCCAATCTTGAAGAAGACTATGACATCTTGAAATGAGGGATACTTCCTTATATGAGACAGAGAGAAGGATAAGAGGGTAGGTGGAGTATATTTTAATATAATTGATTCCCTTTGCATAATGCTGGAATTAGCATAAATAGACTAGGGAAAGGTGATTGTTAAATTTTGTGTGAGCATTTATCCCTCAAAAAATTGACAATCTACAAATCATGCCTTGATTTGTTATTTGGTTGCTTATCTAAATTTAAGAAAGTGATGGACAAAATGCTAACAAAGTGGATGAAACTTAAAAGTGCACCATGGGTACATTTTTTTTTTTTATTTTGAGAATCAGTTGTTAAAAATTTACCAGTATACAACTGGGGAAATGCCAGAATTTCCCTCAGGTGTAAATGTTTAAAGGAAGTGAAGGAGTTTTCACTTGGCCTTGATCTAAACTTTGAAGCATGAAGTAAGGTTATTTGTTGAGTGAGATCATTTAAGGCTTGAGGAGATTTGAACAAATTTGGATAACCATTAGGAAGCTCACACGAAAATGAATTATTTCTTGGAAATCATGTCAGAATAGGGAATATGAATTTTCATATTCAAATAGGAAGAAGAGAAAAAATAAAGTTGTTACAAGGGCTTGCATGTAAAATATCTTTCCACTTCCAAGGAAGACATGAGAGTGAAAGGATGGGGTGGCATTCAGAGAAATTTTTTAAAATGCTCAGTCTTTGCCTTTTGGAAAAATAGTTCAACTGAATATCTATGAATAGTCCTAAACTTAAAGATTACTCAGATGCTTTGGATTCTACATGCCATTTCTTAACACTGTCCCCATTATTTCAAACCAAGACAAGAAATGACTCTTCCTTCTGTCAACTTACTGAGGATACCTTGATTACAGTGAGCCAACTGACATCTGAACAGGAGTGCAAACATCTTATAAAGGTGGATGCCTGCATATTTCATTCAATCTTGCTCTTCAATTTAAAAGTCTAATGTGGAATTATGAAGAAAGAATTCTAATTCTTCTAGTTTCAACTTTATTATAACAGCAAGCTTGCTTTCTGGTTTGAGAATCAAGAAGGCTGGACCTAGAAATTAGACTAATGTCAAAGGACTCTTTTTTTTTTTATCATTGATGGGTAGTGAAAGGTGATGAAGGAGATAGTGCCTTCATTTGAAGGGTTATCTTCCAGAACTAACATTTTCTAACATTTTCTCATTGCTCAGTTTTCCAATGAAGAATGCAGATAACTCATCAAAAAAAAACTCATAAAAGGTCAGTTTTTCAAGCTATTCCTCATGAATGTTGTTTGCTGTCCTACCCAGGTGTAGAAAGTGGCAAACTTGTTAGCTACCTGATGGGTTAGCTTCAAATGAAAGAAGGAATCAAGAGTTGGTATAGTGGGGAGTGTTGGAAACAGCTTATCCTGATTAGGAAAAATGGATTGTTGGGGGGAAAGACACATAACAATGAAATTCCCTTAACTTCATGGAGATATCAGCTACTACAGTAATATTCTTCACAGAAATATTCCTGTTGGATTGGTAGGAAAGTTCATAGGACTCCTAAATTCAACTAAATGACTTGAGCTACTTTGGTCTGTATTTATTATTATACTGTGTGCCAGTTTTCTCTTGCATCAGATACTAATGATATGACCTTCTGAATGCCAGAGATGCTAAGAGAATAAACAGTAAGGCAAAGGGAAAACATAATTTGTCTTTAGGTCAATATACAAACAAATCATTGAAAATGGTGGATTGGTTGCTAATGGCCTCTTCCTTGGGGAAGCAGCATGGTGTAGTACAGTACACTTGAAGTTGGAAGATGTAGGGATGTGGTCTATAATTGACATGCATTAACTATCTGACTTTGAAGAAATCAATTTTTTTCTCACCTTCAGTTTTCTTATCTGTGAAATGGGTCTAATAGTGTCATCATGACAAAAGGTTTTATCAACTTTGAATGCTACATAAGTGGGAGTTATTATCACTATTGAAAAGTCTCAAGTTATTCTAGGAGTTCTTGAATGGGAAATATATGCAGAGACACATATAATATATAATAAATAATGTACATATATAGACACATTCACACACATATATACACAATCCCACATGTTTATACTACACATAACATATACATGTATATATATGCATACAAATACACATAAACATGAATTTTATATATGTATAAATATAAAATGTACATTTGTATGTGTACTTAGGTGTGTTATTTGATCCTCGGAATATATTTCTTCCTAGGTGGAGATTCTTAATTTGAGATTTATGAACTTTTTTATAAAAAAGGTTTTCTAACTATATTTTAATATAATTGATTTCTTTTTTAATATTATTTATTATAATTTTTAATTTTCTGTACATTTTTTCTAAAGTCTCACTAGATTGCCAAAGAGGTCTGTCCACAGAATATAGAAGAATGTAAGCTTCTTGAGGTCAGGGGCATACCAATATTGGAGGTGTTGAATGAATACTTCTTTTTTATTTAAATTAAGGCAACAGGATTAAGTGACTTGCCCAAGGTCACACAGCTAGGCCATTATTAAGTGTCTCTAGTCAAATTTGAACTCAGGTGCTTCTGACTCCAGGGCCAGTGCTCTATCCACTGTTCCACCTAGCTGCCCCAGATGAATTCTTTTTTTTTTTATTACTTTTTAAAAAAATTAAATAGTGTTTTATTTTCCCTTACTTGCATGTAGAAACATTTTTTCACATTTGTTTTAAATCTTGCAAGTTCCAAATTCCTTCCTTTCCTCCCACCCCAACCCTCATAGAAACCTCATAGAAAAAGCAAGTAATTTAATATAGGTTATAAATATATAGTCATACAAAACATTCCCATAATAGTCTTTGTGAAAGATATGTGAAAGAAAATGTAGACTCCCTCCCCCAAAAGAACAAGAAAAATTTGAATGCTCAATAATCTGTATTAAATCACCACCAGCTCTTTCTCTGGGGATGGATAGCATTTTTCATCATAAGCCATTCAGAGTTGCCTTGGGTCAGAGTATTGCTGAGAAAAACTGTGAATGAATGCTTCTTAAAGTGGATTGGATTAAGTTGTCATCATAACCTTATCATCCTTGGCTTAGAAAAGGAATTTTTTTTTTTAAAATGTTATTTCTTATCATCTACAGACTTCATAGGGTTTGGACTTTGAGTTGGGGAAAACCTGAATACAAATCTCATTTTAGACACTAATTGTTTGACCCCTTGACCAAGTCTCACCCTTAATTTTGCCACTTGTAAAAAAGAGGACAATATAAGCATCTACCTACCTCCCAGGGTTATTTTGAAGATCAAATGACATAAAGTTCATAAGAAAACTTTGCAGAACCTTGAACCCTTGAAGCTATTTTTTAAAAGCTTTCCATACTTTATGTCTCCCAAGATTAGTTCCTTCATCCTTTTATTTGTTATCTTTTCTCACTAGAATGTAAGCTCCTTGAGTGTGGGTACTATATTCCTATTTGTATTTGTATTCCAAGTGTTTAGTGTAGTGCCTGAAAGGTAGTAAGTACTCAATAAATTCTTCTTACTTATTAACTTGACTTCTTCCTAAAACAAAAATATAGATTCTTGATCTTTTACCTTTCATTATTGCAGGATTCATCTACAAAATGCAGATAACCTGCTTGTTGCAGGTTATATATTAGGTTCTAGTCTATTCATAAACATTTTAATTTTATCTTATTTTACAGCATTAAAGTAGGACCTTTAGCGGTCTCTAGGTGGAAAGTGGATAGAACATGGCCCTGGAGTCAGGAATACTTGAGTTCAAATCCGACCTCAGATTTGATAATTACCTAGCTGTGTGGCCTTGGGCAAGCCACTTAACCCCATTGCCTTGCCAAAAAAAAAAAAAAACAAAACCCAAAACAAAACAAACAAAAAAAAAACCTAAGAAAAAGAAAAGAAAAGAAAATAGGACCTTTATCCAATGACTATTAACATTATGTAGTAGATAAGGGAGATTGTAATGAATTTTACTTCCTCTTCTATTTGTTTACTTAACCTCCTTCTAATTCAAGAGAATAGAATGAAAATTACTAATTGAATCTAGTATAAAACAATGAGAATTAACTAGTGTAATTATTTTCAATATGTGATAGGCATCAGGAAGGCTAATATCCATCATTTGAAGCCCTATACTAGAAGGTTTCTTTGCTTTTAATATGCTAAAGGATCAGGAATGGAATCGTGATTTTTATCACTTAACTAGGATTCCAAAGATCAGCTTAATCTTGTTAAGTTAATTTGAAGATGAAATCAATACTACTTTTTTTATGTCAAAAAATTTTAACTACAATTTCTTAATTTGGTAGCATCTTGTGAACAAATTTGTAACTTCTTTGATATGGACAATTTTTTAGGGTCTCAGACTTATTTAAATGTCATGCATTCATAGATTATTTTTAAGTTTAGTATGCTATTTTCCCCACTAACATGTAAAAATAATTTTCAACATTTATTTTTAAAACTTTGAATTCTAAATAATCTCCATTTCTCTCTCCCAGCCTACCTCATTGGGAAGGCAAGCAATTCAGTATAGATTATACATGTGTGGTCATGCAAAATATTTCCATGCTAGTCATGTTGTAAAAGAAAACAAAGAAACTCCCTAACTCTGTCCCTCCAAAAAAAAAACACACTCAAGAAAAATAAAGTAAATAAAGCATGCTTCAATCTGTATTCAGACACCATTAGTTCTTTCTCTGGGGATTTATAGCATTTTTCATTATATATCCTTCAGAATTGTCTTCGATCATATTTCTAAGAATAACTAAGTCATTAACAGCTGATTGCTTTACAATATTACTGTGACTTTGTTCATAGCACATTTTATTCTGCATCAGCTCAAGAAAATGTTTCCAAGTTTTCAGAGAATATCCTATTCATCATTTTTTTCTTTTTCTTTTTAGTTTTTGCAAGGCAATGGGGTTAAGTGGCTTGCCCAAGGACACACAGCTAGGTAATTATTAAGTGTCTGAGGTTGGATTTGAACTCAGGTAATCCTGACTCCAGGGCTGGTGCTCTATCCACTGTGCCACTTAGCTGCTCCCTATTCATCATTTCTTATAGCACAATAGTATTCCATCATAACTACATATCATAATCTGTTCACTCATCCTCCCATTGATGGGCATTCTTCAATTTTCAATTCATTAACAGTTGAAAAGAACTGCCATAAATATTTTTGTTCATTATAGGTCCCGTTTCCTTTTGTTTTATTAGTCAATCTCATCTGTGTAAAGCAGTAACTCAGAATTTGTTTTAATTTTCAATTCTCTATCAATAGTGAATTAGAACATTTTTTACACGACTATAAATAACTTTGATTACTTTATCTAAAAACTTCATGTCTTTTGATCTTTTTTATCCTTTTTGATCCTTTGATCTTTCTTTTGATCATTTTAATCAATTGGGTGATGGTTCTTATTTTCATAAATTTTGCTCAGTTCTCTGTAGGTTTGAATGTGGTTTTATATCAGAGAAACTTGCTTCAATTTTTTTTTCATAGTTACTATTGCTAATTGTATTTCCTTCCATCCTATCCCATTTATTCTATTTTTCTCTTTCCTTTCATCTTGTCCCTCCTTAAAATGTTACGATCAGAGAAAATCCCCAATCTCCGAACAGAGACACTCGACAAGATGGAGATGCAATAGCAAGGCTTTATTAAACTAGCTCGAGCTAGGGTTCTGTCCTAGGACAGAGCTAGGATCCTGGAACCCCAAGTAAAGTGAGGAGAGTCCTTATATATGGTTCAGTGGAGGATTTCCAAGCATCTGCCTGCTGGTTGTCTTGAGATGGTGGGCATGTTCTTATTGGATTCAGGTCCTGGGGGAAATTTCCCCATTGCATGGTCTGAGAGCTGACCAGGCAGAAACTTAGGAGTGGAATTGAGGCAAAAGTTCATAGGTTTCGACTTTCAGGGTCTTACAGTAATTCAGGCAAAAGTTCATAGGTTTCGAAACTCAGGGTGTTACAAAAAATGTTTTGATTCTGACTCCCTGCTCCCCCAATGTGCCTTCTCTATACCTGCCCTCCCCCTTCTCTTATACCCTTCATCTCCTACTTTCCTGTAGGATAAGATAGATTGCTATATTGAGGGTGTCTATTCCCTTTCTGAGTCAATCTGATGAGAATGAGTTTCACTCCTTCCCCCTTACTTCCCCACTCTTCCCCATGACTGTAAAAGATTTTTTTTTGGGTCTCTTTTATGTGGGATAATTTACCCCCATTCTACCTCTCCCTTTCATTTATTGTTTTAGATATTATCCTTTAACATTCAACCAACGCCTGTGATCTCTGTCTATATAAACTCCTTCTAATTGCTGTAATTATGAGAAAATTCTTATGCAATATTTTCTCCTTCACCTGGAAATTCTAGAGTTTGACTGCAAAATTCCTGGGGGTTTTCATTTGGAATCTTTTTCAGGAATTAATCAATGGACTTTTTCAATTTCTATTTTACCTCTGATTCTAGAAGTTAGACCAGTTTTCCTTTACAATTTCTTGAAAGATAATGCTTAGGCTCTTTTTTTTTTAAATCATGATTTTTAGGTAGTTCAATAATATTAAAATTCTATATTCTGGATCTATTTTCCAGGTCAGTTGGTTTTCCAAAGAGATATTTCACACTCTCTTTTAGTTTTCATTCTTTTGATTCTTATTTATTTCTTGATTTCTCATAAAGTCATTAGCTTCCATTTGCTCAATTCTAATTTTTATGGAATTATTTTCTTCAGTGACCTTTTACAACTCCTTTCTTATTTCTCCAATATACTTTTAGGGAGATTTTTCTTCAGTGAATTTTTGTGCCTCTTTTTGGCCAATTGGCCAAATTTTGCTTTTTAAGGCATTATTCTTTTCAGTGACTTTTTGGAACCTTTTTTTTTTTATCATTTGGCATAGTGTGGATTCAAAGGTATTATTTTCTTGAGTATTTTTTTCCTCCTTTAATAAGTTGTTGACACTTTTTCATATTTTTTTCTTGCATCATTCTTATTTCTCTTCCCAATTTTTTCTCTCTACTTTCTTACTTGATTTTCAATATCCTTTTTGAGTTCTTCTATGGTCTGAGACCAATTTATATTTTTCTTGGAGAGTTTTGGATGTAGCAACTTTCACTTTCTTATCTTTCTCTGAGTGTGTGTTTTGATCTTTCTTGTTTCCATAGTAACTTTCTATGGTCAAAATTCTTTTTTTCTATTGTTACTTGATTTTTAACTTTTTTTGGTTAAAGTAGGGGTCTACTTCCAGGGTGGAAGATACACACTCCCAAACTTCAAGGCTTTTGCTAGGGACCTGTAAGTTTTTAGTTCTTCCAAGGTGGTATGCTTTAAGAAGAGGGATTTTTTTACTACTCTCTAGGCCTTGCTTTAATCTTAAGTTACCTGAAGCATTTTTTTCTTAGCTGTGAAGAGGGTTCCTCCTCTCCTGTGACTGCAAGCTCTTTTGTCCTAGTTCTCCTTGCCCTGGGTCTGCCACCCAGAACTGTGACTAGATCTGAGTGTGGGTAATGCAACAGATTCCTGCCTCAGTATTAGCAAAGAAACCCTATAATCTCCTTCTGATCAGTTGTTTGCCCCCCTTACTATCTGAGGGCTGAGAACTCTGGAATTAACTGCTGGTGCAGATGCAGTGGCTCCCTTAACCTACTCCTGGCTTCCTGGTCTGGATCTGTGCTGATTTAACCTGTTGACTCATTTCTGTTGTGTCTCCTCTCTCACCCTGGTGCAACAGATCTTTCCTGAAGACCTAAGTTGTCTTGGACTGGAAAATTGTTTCACTCCATCTTTTTGTGGGTTCTGCCACTCTAGAATTTGTTTAGAGTCATTATTTAAAGATAATTTGGGAAAAGCTCTTCCATCTTTATCCTGCCTCCATATATATATATATATATATATATATATATATGTATATAGATAGATAGATAGATAGATAGATATAGATATAGATATAGATATATATAGATATATATAGATATAAACTTTTCTTTATAAAGTATAGATTTATATATTTTTAATGAGGAATTTTTAAAGGAAATTCAATTGAATGAATTATTTTGTACTTTGGGTATTTTATATGATGTTCCATGCATTCAAGCACCTACTATGTGAAAAAATATACACAGTACCTCTCCATAAGGAGATTACAATTTGATAGTTTAGAGGTGATGTACACACAAAAAAGGTGTAATATAAAGTAGAATGTGATAAGGGCAAGGAGAGAATCAAGAATTATGAAAAAAATCAATTTCAGTCTGAAATTGGAGGGAGAGACAAAACTTCTTGGATCATATGCTTTTGAATTGGAGAGGCCTTAGGGGCTAATAATTTATAGATGAAAAACCAGAGAGTTGCAGAATCTTGCCCAAGGTCACAGCGATAGCAAAAAGCAGTACTAGGGTTAAAAATTGGGCTCCACGGATTCTAATTTCAATGGTTTGTTTATTTGTTTCTTGGAAGCATCAAAAGAAGTTTTAAAAAGAAGACTAGTAAAGCAAAAGGAAAACAGAGAAAACATAGATACAGCCTTTCTGACAAACTCACAAGAAGAATGAAATAGTTATTGGTATTTTTGTTTCCTCAAATTTCTGTTCTGTTGCTGCTTTTTTAAAATTTGTCTCTGCATTGCTCCCTGGTCATCTGATTTCCCTAGTCTTCACCTTCCTCACCATGATGTTATAAGGGTGATGAATTGTAAATGCATTTGTCTGAATGAATCAGAATGGACAACACAATTAGTTGTTTGAAAATTGTTCTTACTAGGCAGAGTTTGCCAGCTCAAGGCAGTAAAGAGTTTGGGTGGAGCTTGACCTTTATAATATAATAGTTGTCCATTCTTGAAGATGACCATGACATCAGGGAGGTGATGCCCTGAAAAGCACATGAATTGGGTTTGATTGAGGGGATGCTAGGCTGTCACCAAGCCTCACTTTCTTTTCCAGAGCCATTGGGCTTTAGTGACCAGATAGGATAATGTCATTCATAGCAAGGGAGAGGTTGACTACCTCTTGCATCTCAATTTATGGTAACACAGGTCTCAATTTATGGTAACACAGGAAAGCAGATAACTCCCAAAGACTAAAGACCAACAAACTAGGAGATGTGGCATCTAGAGAACTGCAGAAAAACAGTAGAGACATCTTTAGGAGACATTGGCCATTCTGCAAACTAGGAGATGGGAATCAGCTATAGTTATGAGTTTGTCATACCTGTTGGTTTTTCATGTGACTGATATGGTACCATTCAGGATGCGTGTGACAAAAATACACTAAACAAATCTTTAGGGACTGATCTGAACAAAAAAATAGTTTTTATTTGCTTTTCTTGAGAAAGGGCACACTCCAAGTCTCATAAAGGTAATAAAGATCAAGGAGCTTCGCTGAACTGACAGTCAAGCAAGATTATATGACCTAATGTGATCCCTTCCTCCTTCCTAGCCTCCCTCTCTCTCTCTCTCTGTGGACTCATTGGTTAGTCTTCAGAGTTACATTCTACTCATGAAAATCTACCATAGAAACAAAGAAAAGAATGAAAAATTTTCAAAAATATTACCTTACCATCCAGATGGTGAGAATAATCTTCAGGATTATAACTATTTTATTGAAGTAATGTCTAATTCTAGTAAAACTAGGTTTACCATAAAGCTATGGTCTTGGAATACAAGGTCTTTCTAGGAACAGTCTACCATCCTCCCAGTTAGTAAAAATATCCTTATTGTGGAAATAGGTGGCATTACAAGTCTCATTTGGAATGCAAGGTCTTTCTTCTAAGAACAACGGCTTGTTTTTCTTAATATTTTTTAACCCTGAGAGGACTTCACTAGGAATATTAACCCTAAAATGGTTTTATTAGGAATATTCCACTCAAGGAGAATACATACCTATATAAGGAAATGACCCAAGGAGGAATCTGGTCTTCTTATTCATTATTCATTATTCATACAATGAAGGGCTGGACTTGAATTTTGATTAAGTCATTTACTTCTTAAATAAACCCCAATCTTGGCAATCTATTCAAAGAATTTATGCCCCACCCAAGTCTGAGCAGACCATAATAACTTCTTATGCTATCTGATTGGGTTTTGAATAAGAAAATTAATCCAATCTCATGGTCAGCAATGCCCTTCAAGGAAATTAATTTTTAAAATCAGGAATTTAGGAGAAAAAAGGGAAGGAGAGTCTGTCTCCCCCAAATCATTGGCTATTAATAATCATTTCCCCCAGGAAACATAGGTGGTAAAGGATTGTGAACTAAGGTTTTGAGTTAGTTCTGATCTATTTCCCCATCTTACCTTGAATCTGGACTAGCTTGTAGGATTATTGATTGAAAATTGGAAACAACATCAGAGCCATCTAGTTCGATTCCTTCATTTTATAGATGTTGAAACAGATGTTCAGGAACTTGTTCAAGGTGGAAGAGGTAGTGAGTGATCCTCATAGGAGAAATATGAACTAGGACCTGTGTTTCTTGAAGCTGGAACCTGTGATATTTTCATTGTATCCCATTGTCTGTACTTCCTGGAGACCCCCATTTGAGGAGGGCAAAGAATTCCACACACCTTTGAATATTGTAACACTGACATGAAACTCTTTCTCTGAATGGGGAGAAAGAAGTTGAGGAATGAGTTTAATTCAGGTAATACCTGTTCAAAAGACCTCACGAATATGCAGGACTGCTCCAGGTACTACTTGGACAAAAGAAAAAATGATAATATTGGGTCAATCAGAAGATGTGTGTACAAGTGAATAGATGGAACTACTGTAACACATTTTCATTCCAAGTAACACTTTGTATCTTGTTCAGATTAAGCAGCAGAGAAAAATGTGTATGTTATAGGTTGTCTGATCCATACTCCCAAAGCAATCCCTGCAAATATATGTTATCAGCCCACAAAGCAAGTGCTCTAAATAAGCATATTGTCTGAATATTTATATAGAGAATTAATATAATTCCTTCAAAGTATGTGGCTAAATAGTATCTTTTAGCATCCTTTTCTACCCCCCATTTGCCTTAAAATATCAAATCTTGTGAAGTGTTTCTATTGCAAGCAACAAATAGTATATATAACTTAAGATGAAGAATGAAAAAAGGCTGGTTCCCACTGGATTATGGGAGAAATAGGCACTGGCAAGCTGTTTCTATCCCTGTAATGAAACACCATGAATTTCAACAATAATGGTTATAGGTTGTAGTTGTTTATTGGGCAGAGTTAAGAAGTCTTTTGTAAAAATCCCTCCCAGATTTTTCTTGATCCAGTTTTGTTCATAGCATACATGAAAATATGCATCATAGTCCCAGGTGCTCTTTCTAATTGAAAATGGCCACTGCTGGGCTCTGAGCCACATAAGTCCTCATTAGGTAGAGCCTTTGTAAAATGTTACCTTCCTTCAAAGCTCCATGCCTGCTGCCCTCACAGGAATCTTTGAATGGAAAGCTCAAAAAGAAAAAAAAAGAAGTTGGAGTGGCACTCCGGAACTTGATTTTTCTCCAGCCTAATCGTTTCCATTAATTAAAGCTGTACAAATTGTCATTTTGCCACTGTGGTACCTGGCGGGAGATGGACAGTTCCAAAAATTTCCTGGTAGCCAGTGAGAGTGAAATGAAGAGTTTGTATTTATTAAACATGGTTGATCTTATGCGACAGGGGAGAGCTTCTAGAGATGACAGGTTAAAAAAGTTCATTTTGCACATCTTAACTAGGAAATGCCAAACTCATAATTCATCCTTTCCCCTCACTATCTTTGGTAAAATCTAGCTGACAAAAATCTAGCACATCTACAGCTTTGATACTCCATTGGATCTGTGATATCATCAATATGGGGATTTCTTCTAACAATGCCTTTCCCAGTCCATTGCTATATGTCCGTACTGGTTAGCTCTTGCCTGATTATTCTAAAAGTTCACTACTGGAAGTCTGCTAGGAGTCTCCTGTATATTTTCTTGAGATCCTAAGTCAAGGGGCAAAAGATGAGTGCTGGGCCTGATAAAAAGATCAGAGTTCAAATTCGGACTCAGACTTAATAGCCACAAGACCTTGATTAAATCACTTAACCTCCACTTACCTCAGTTTCCTCACTGGTAAAATGGGGATAAAAAATCTCTTACTTCCCAGGGCTGTTGTAAGGATCAAATGAAATAATATTTATAAAGTGCTTAACTTATTGTCTACCACATAGCAAACACTATAAAAAAACGTTAGATATTATTACTTTTATACCCAGTGGAGCATATGGGACATCCATCTGTTATTCTCTCACTCACTCTGTACCTGGCTCATCTCTCTCTTTTTTTTTTGGTTCATTTCTGTTGTGTCTTCTTTCTGATACCCTTCTGATATAGCTTATGATTCTGATATATTGATTCTTTTGATAAATTTGTCTAAAAGGCAGAACTAAATTGGATATTTCTGCCTTTGGACCAATGTAATTCAGAGCTACATTTGATATCTGAGACAAGTCACAACTCCTCATTTAGCCCTTTCCCCTTCATTCTCTACAGAAGTAGAGTTGAGGGTGGTAGCCACCACCTGCACCTATACAAGTAGGAAACTGAGGCCCAGAGAAATTAAGTGATTTGCCTAATATTCCACAGGTACCAAGAGGAAAAGCAGCATAGATTTGACATGATATTTTCTGGCTCCAAATCATGTGTTACTACTATAATGATAAAAGATATGAAGGAAACCTCTTAGGACACTGGGACACTTATGACACTATTACATGGGCAATATTTTGGGTGAACGTGTCGAAGATGGTGAACATGGAAAAGGCTTATACGGCTTGAGCAAAGATGTTACTAGGTTGGAATTTACATTGTTGGGGGGGACTATCTAAATTGATAAAATCACAGATCTACTGAATGATATGCTTATATAAACACTACTTTTTCATGTTCCATACTAAAGGTATTATCTTATCTATTTAATTATGAACAACCTGAGGAGCAACTCTTCGAATTCTCTTTTAGCAACCATTGAGTTCTATGTGCTCTAAGAAATGTCACATAAATAATTTAATCATCTTTATTAAAATTTAAATTTGATCCTAACCTGATGCAGTTCAGTCAGGTCTAATTTATTTCATTTCTTGGGCCTCAAGCCATGCTAATTTGCAATACTGAGTTTAAAATAACAAATTAAGAAACTGAAATGACTCCTTTATGCTTTAACAATTTCTGATCAAGAAGATTTCTTGATTTCTACCAGTCTTAATTCTTTAGATCAGTGGTCTCTTACAGGATGGTCATGACCCGACTCTAAAAGGTATGTAATCAATCATTTATTGGATGGGATGATGGGTAACATTTGACTCTCCTTGAAATAGCCAATTATAGTAATTTTTCTAACAAATCACATTTATTTATTTCCTACATTATCCTATTTCTTCTTCTATTATTTAAGCTCCCAAACTTGCTCATGCTGGGCTTTCATGGCAGTTATAATTTACATATTAGCTATGGACCCATAGTAAGAGCTGAGAAGATGCCATTGAACATCTACCTTCACTCATTATATCAACTGTGTTCTTTCTAGATCATCTCTTGGCTATGTCAGAGATTCCTCAGAAGGCAGGATCTTCATTCTTTGGAAATGATGAATGAAGAAGGACCTGACTTTAACATTTTTCTCTTGGATTGGGAAAGCAAAGTCATATAGGATGAGAAGATGTTAATGGTTTATAATTTTCACTCAGAATCCCCCCCCCCCACTCTTCTTTCAAACTCCCTTATTTTTCTTGATGACCCCACCATCTTTCTAGTCACCTTGTTTCACAAATTCAGGGTAATCATCATTTCCTCTATTTTACCTCACAAATCTAATCATTTGCCCAATCTTGTCTTTTTCTACATCCAAAATACTCAAATCTTTCCCATATTGCTATTGTACTAATTTAGGAATACATGATCTCTTGCCTAAACTATTGTTTTATCTTCCTAATTGATCTCACTATGGTTTAATTTCTACCCTGTCCAATATGTCCTTCACAAAGCTGCCAAAGTGATTTTCTTAAAGCATAAGCCTAAATTGGTCATCACTCCTACCTAACAAATTCTAGGACCTCACTGTTGGTTCTAGGAAACCATTTAATTTAATCTTTGTCTCATCCTTTTTAAATGTCTATTTTTGCATAAATTTTATAGTGTGCATTATTAATACTACAAGAGTACATGTTTAAAAGCTGTTCCAAATGTCTTAGTGAAGTTTTAAATTATTGAAACTTTAAACCTTAAACTGTATTAAGACATTTAGGACACCAAATGTAATTTGAAAAATAAGTAATCATACACAGTGTTAGTGTGAGCAAATTTTTTCCTCTTTTCTTTTTAACTTATGGGATATGGAATTTAAAAAATAGTTTAGAGATTCTATTTGCTTTTATTTCAGGTTGACATCATTGAGTCTAAATATCTGTTTTTGTTATATACAATACAATAATATACATATGTGTTTATCATATGTATTTTGATACTACAAAACCATATACATTTTCCTATGCAAATGTGTATTTATACATCTATATATCTATATTTCATATAAATTTCAAAAGGGGTTTCTATTCATGTATGAGTTAAGTTGAATGACCACTGAAATTACTATAAGTCTGAGATTCTATGATTCCATAGGACCAAATCTGAGAAAACGATCTTGTTTGAAGTGTATTTTCAGAGATGGCAATTATTTAGTATGCTAACTTGCAAAGGATGTGGGATCCCAAAGATTTGTGTATCATTTAGAAAAGTAGTTTCCAAGTCTTTTTGATCACATACCCCAGTAACAAAAAAGAAAGTATACACATCTTCCCAGTAAGTGTATTTGTATTTTTAGCACGCGCACACACACACACACACACACACACACACACACACACACACACACATAGATGTAGTGTTATATTGATAAATAAGAAATGAAAAGAACTTATTCAAAAGCATAATTTAAAAAGATGAGATAGAACTGGATCTAAGCCAGTAGAGAGAGCCACTAGGGCTTATTGAGAAGGGAAGTGACATAGTCAGACTGCTATTTTTGGAAAATAACTTTGACATTTTAACAAGTACATGGAAGATAGATTAAAGAGAAGACTGAGTCTAGGAGGACAATTAGAAGGCCATTACAGATGAGGCAATGAGATTTTGACCTAAATAGCTTTGTGAATTGTGAGAGGGAGAACATATACATACACATTCATAAGTAAGTTAACAGCTGATTTAGTTGAAGTAATTAATTTACAATCAATATCACTTATAGACCTACATATATGACTATACATGCATGTATATGAAGCAACCAATTTTAAAAATGTAAATTGGTCATCTTTAACAAAACATGTACAAAAAAGGATTCTATTAACTTACAGTCATTTCCACATGTTACCTTTAAGATGTGATTTGACTTGTAAAATTTGATTACAACTTTACTGGAATATCTTCATGGTGTTTAAAATGAGGTTCACTGGCATGTAAATTCTTGCTTTCCTGAAAAGTACCCTTTTCATTACCATTCATTCATCCATTCATTCATTTGTTCCATTTCCTGAGGAAATACTGTCCTGACTGCTAAAGGATGAAAACTGAGCTGTTTGAGGATATGTTTTATTGCAATTGCCAGGTGAATCTGAGCATTGGAATTTTTTGCAAAGCAAAGTTATTTACTACCATATTATCAAAGTATTAACATTTATATTAGGCTTACCATGAAAAATTCCCCATCATACAAGTCCATTTAAAATTACCTTCACTGGAGAAAACCTCTCATGTTGCAACTTGTGATTTACTCAGGAATGTCAAACCACTGAATCCCATTGGATTCTAGTTGTTTCAGTCTTCAAACTCCTCTCTTGGAAATTAATTGCTTGGGCTGTATTAGAGTCTGATTTACTTTAAAATGTCCTGGGGTCTAAATATTCATCTTCTACGGAAATAGGAGCTAAACAAGCTCAAAGGTAAGAAGGAATTTTTTTTCTCCTAGTTTGACAGGAAGTCTTGAAATCCCCTAGCTAACTGACTTAAAATTCATAGAAATTGAAAAAGTCTAAATGAGATGCTCAATTAAAAATCTTAAAAAAACTGACCACTTACTTTTTCTATTGCTACACATTGGCATTTGCAATGGAATCTGCTATTTGAATGGTGTTATTTAAGACAGGAGTTAGACAAGTTTCAATTAAAAAGTAGGGCGGTCAATTAAAAGGAATTACATTCTGGAGTAGAAAAAATCTAACCAGAAACATAGATGGCATCAATGAAGCCTTAAGTCTTTTAAACAATCTCAGTTATTTATCAGGAATGAAGTAATTTAGTTTGAGTGATGCAGATTTTACACTGTGTGAGGTGAGCAACATTAGAATTCAGTGTTTTTACAGAGAATATCAAAATCAGAGCAAATTCACATATGATAATTTAGAGGATCAGCCTTTTCACTCCAGACTTCCACTTGCTGTCCCTAAAGGCTTGCTCATTCTGGTGAGCAATGTTTCTTTGATGGCACCTGCAGACTATAACTTTTTTTTTTCATGTAAACTAAAAGGAAGGGATGATGTATGAGGTCATACAGAAAGATAACATTCAAGAGACAATATGGGCAAATGAATCTTAAGGTAGTGTATCTCTTCTATTTGTATCTTGAACAGGTCTTTCCTTAGATAAAACTCTTAAATGGGGGACCTTATGGAAGTAATTTCTATGAATGGTAATGGGAATTTAGGATTAACATAATACCTTACATATCTCAGAAGGGAAATGATTTCCATGTGAGGTCTGCTTTATAGAGGTACATAGAGTATATGCATTTAAATCTTTTGGGAATAACTGTTCTTCTTATAAAAGTACCAGTTATCTCCAGACCCATCTTCCAAAGTTGCAATTTAGTGTATTAACATAAGCCAACCCAGTTGTCCTTCAAAAGATAAGACATAGAAATTCAGAGTAAGTTGGAAACAACAAATTAAGGACTACTCCAAACCTGATGACTCGGTCCGAGGTCCTAAGAGATCAAAGGTAAGTGAGAAAAGAAACTGAGTCAACTTCTGTGGAAAATAAACTTATTGGAGTAGTACAAGACAGTTACATTTACACCAAAAGTGACATGAAAGGATTCTTTGTATAGGAAATAAAAGTATGGAACTTGTATATAAAATAACAAAAGATTTCAAAAGGCTGAAATCACTCTAGTCCTAGGCCATGAAAGAATGTTAATAGTCAATCAATGAACATTCAGAGATTATTACCACCATTAACTAAGACACTAGAGAAATTTCTCTGTGGACTAGCTGATTGAGAATTAATCCTCTAGAAAAGATAACAAGTGCTATCTTCTATAGAAAACTCAGATGGGGGAAGGTAGTAAAAATGACTTAAATGACAGTGGTAAAGAGAGAATCTTTGATACTTAATGGGAGTGGGTGAAATGAGAGTTTTAAAAGAACCATTCAGCACTACTATGGAGGGTCATGAGATAACTCCTGAGAAAAAGAATGTTAGTATTCTCTCTATATCTATAGTAAAGAAGCTAATAATACTGGACTTGTGTTAGTGATATGTTCATATTTCAAAAGGTAGGAAAAAATAAGAGTCAATCATTTATTCCGGATCCGATTTTTACCAAGAGGGTAGAATTTGTTGTTATAGTAGATAAGCTGCAAACCCCAGTAAAAGCAATCATTTGAAGTTTGTATTAGTTGAGAAGAAAGCTAGAAAGAGTCTGACATCCACTGTAGTTATAGGGAGAGAAAATTTCAAAGATTCAGAGGAAGAAGTGGGATTACATGCACACACACATACCTATAGAGAAAATTATACTGATGAGTCAAATATTATACTGATGAGGCAAAGGGGGAATTGTTTAAATATAGCTATATAAGAAACTCATAAACCTAGATTTTTAAAAACACAAACATTGAAAGCAATAACAGTGAAAAATGATATAGTATATTCCTTTAAAAAAAAGCCGAAAGTTCTACCACTCAAAACAAACTGAATTTGGTGAAGAAGAAAGTTAAAGAAAACATTGAAGAGATAGGGAGAGCTAGAGCAAGCATTTTTGAAGTGTTTGCTGGGCACTTCACTAGTTGCTAGAAATACAAATATAAGCATGATAAAAGACAAATTCTTACCCTTAAGTAGTTTACATTCATGAGGGGAAAAAATGCAAACCAGGAAAATGGAAAGTAGGAAGACTGAGGAAAGGTTATCTATGTTTGGGATAAGATAGAAAAGTCCAAAGAGATAGGAGCTGAACCAGGAGAGAAGTGAATGTGAATGGCATAGAAATTTCCTGAATTAGACCTAGGTTAGTTACTCATCAAATAATTAAAGAAGGGAGTTGTAGCTATAGTGTATGTAGTATGAAGTCTGCTGGTAAAGAAAGTAGAAGAGGACAGGGAATCAGAAGCAGAACCCCAAGTTAAATTGCATTAAGGGAGAAAAATAGAGAAATAAACAGGGCTAAGATATCATCAGCTCTTAGCTCATGATACCTGACAATATACAGAAGTTAAGGCTGCTACATTCTTGTATTTTAATCTGTTTTTCCTACTTAGAAGAATAATCTTTAGTTTGGGAAGGATAGGGTGATTGATAACCAAGACACACAAAGAGACAGAGCAAAAAATAACATATCTCTGTTCATTTCTAATTATCTGGTTTATTTGAATTATATACCTTCTGGTTGTCAAAAAAGAACAGATTATATATGCAATCACTGACTTCTCTCAGTGATCTTTGAAAACATTGTTGAGAGTGGGAGAATTAATACAGGATAATACAAGAGCAAACATTGGACTGACATTCCCCAAAGAGAATAGAATCTGAAAAATGTTGGCCAGTGCGACTGATTTCAATTTCTGTGAAAATTCTTGAATATATTGTCAAAGGAATGAATCTAGAAAAGGAGACAGCATGGATGGTTTCACTAAAAAGATTAAACGCTGACATTATTTTGTTTTGTTTTCATTTTATATGATTATTAAATGCATGGCTAAGGGGAATACTGGAGTTATAGTTTATCAAGATTTTAGCTACACATATAGTACTAACAACTTTTATGTTATTCTAAGGAAAAGATAAAAAAGGTACTTTTGAAAATAGTACAGTTAGTGAGATTCTGTAATGATGGAATGACTGAACCCAAAGAATATTCTCATTAATAGATCAATTTCAATTTGAACAAGTCTTAGAGTAAGGCATCCCAGAAATCTATGCTTGACCTTGGGCTGTTTATTTTTGATGCCATAAGGATAGTATCAGGGAACCTAATAGATGATTGTTGTCATAATTAAAAAATCTCAAATTGCTATGAACCTGGGAAAAATACTTAGCAAATTGAATCACAAAATCATTATTCAGAAAACAGTCTAAAACATTGGGTGTGTTCTAATAAAACATAATTTAGCAAAGATAGATGTCTTTAAAGTAATAATAATGAATGCTCCTCGATGATGATAATTTTGTTGGGAACTAATCTTCAAAATACCTTGACATTTTATTAGATTTTAAATTCAATATGTCAATGGTAGATGTAGTCATGGTAAGACAGAAAATTAATCTAATATTTGACTTCATTTGAAAAGGCAGAGATTCCAAAAATGTGACAATATAGTTATATCATTCATTGTCCTGGTCAATTCATATATAGAATATTGTGTTGAATTAGGAGCACAACATTTTGGAAGGACATGTATTTGCTCAAGCATATCTAGAAGAGAACAATCAAATAGTAAATAAAATAGGTTTTGGGGAAAGAGAGAAAGTGGACATTATTCATATCTTCTAGCATTATAAGGGTTGTTGTATAGGGATTAGAATTGTTTTGCTTAACCCAAAGGGGGGAAAAACCCCTAGAAATGACATTTGGAAATTGAAAAGAGGATATAACTATACCAACATATCTCTAAAAGTGCTCCCTTAGAAAATGAGCAATGTTGGAGAGACTGTGGCAAGATTGTGACATTAATACACTATTGTTGGAGTTGTGAACTAAACCAACCATTTTTGAGAGCAATTTGGAACTATGCCCAAAGAACAATAAAACTGATCATACCCTTTAACCCAGAAATACCAACACTAGGCCTATATCCAAAAAGAAATCATAAAAAAATGGGGAAAAGTTTCACATGTTCAAAAATATTTATAGTAGCAAAGATTTGGAAATTGAGGGGATATCCATTAATTGGGGAATGACTGAACAGGCTATGGTATATGAATGTTATAGAGTACTACTGTTCTATAAGAAACCGTGAATGTTCAAACTGTAGAGAAGCATAGAAAGAATTACATTAACTGATGCTGAGCAAAGGGAGCAAAACCTAGAGAACTTTGTATACATTAACAACAACATTGTGAGTTGATCAACTATGATGGATGTAGCTCTACTCAGCAGTTCAGAAATCTAGGACAGTTCTGGGAGACCTGTTATGGACAAAACCATTCACATCCAGAAGGGAAAAAACCCCACAAAACCACAGAATCTGAATGAATACTATGTTCACTTTATAAAGGTGAACATTCTTTCCTATCCCATGGTTTTTTCTTTTCTCTTAGTCCTCATTCCTCATGCACAAAGTGACTAATATGTAAATATGTTAAATACAAAAATATATGTACAACTTTAACCAGACAGTATTTCACCAAGTGGGGTGGGAGGGGAGGGTGGTAGGAAAAAATGTATAATTCATAAATGTATAAGTGAATAAACATTGAAAAAATTTCATAATATATAATTGGAAAAAATAAAATAAAATAAAACATCAATTAAAAAAAAAGTACTCCCTCAGAGAACAGTACATTCCTCTGAGAGAATCCTCATGGAAACCATTTCCATCAAGTCAGACAACAATTTATTGGCCAAGAAGCAATAGACAAAGAACTGAGTCATGTAGATTTATATATGGGGTTGAGGGGCTTATGATGGTTACATAAAATCAGGTCATCATCATCACCAGATTTAATAGTTATTCTTAAGTAATATGAATTTAGTAATCATTTTTGATAGTGCAAAGAAATTGTAGAACATATGAAATCATGAATATAAATTTCACAAATTTAACATCTACCAAATATCTAGGAAGATGTCTTGTTTGTTAGAAGGATGTATGTACATAAAATATATATAAGTATATATTATACAAGAGGATTGACTGATGTTAGATCTCCCTAGAAGCTACACAGACTTAAAATATTCTTGAAAACGTAAGTAATAAACAATGATATAATTAGAACATTATCACAGACCAACCTTTTTTTGATAATTGCTTGGATTAGTCCATAAAAATCTTTAGAATAATAATTTAATAGGGGTCACCATGGCAAATATTCATAATTTCCAATACAGGAACCTAGAAGAAATCAAAGTCATGTAGATACATGTCATTCTGTCTGCTACTATATTTGAATCAAAATTACTTTTAGTGAGTGGGCAGGAGGTGAACTTATATCTTAACATTTTTATTCAGCTTAAAAAGAAGTTATTTTATCCATCAGTGAAATAGAAGAAAGAACTTTAAATTTCAAAGAATGATATCAAGCTGGCCAATTATCTCAGGAAAATGTGGAATTGCATTCCTCAAACTACTTATGAAGAAAAAAGAGGAGGAGAAGAACATAATAGACAAATACCTTAGTTTCCTCCAGAAGAGATATACTAAGTATACAGTTATAAAAAGTTTGACAGCATAAAAAGAGATTGTTGACATCCTGAAATTAAAATTCAATGAGAACATATTTAATTAACAGCTCTGCAATATCAGAAGTATGCACTATCAGAAATATCAGATTTTGAAAGTAACCGAACAGACATCTGTACAGTATTAACAAAACATAGAACTCTTTGCCCTTAGGCAGTTAGGGAAAGATCAACACTTCATGTAAAAGAAAGGAACTGATAGACTCCTCAGATCATGATACATATTTGTCTTACTTCTTTTGAACTTCTCTATCAAACCTCAGGAACATTCATCCTGTAAGATCACATCAGCCCTGGAAGTCATGTCTTATTAATACCCTCTGACCTTGGAGCCCTTTTGATTGGAAGTTGGGGAGAAAAGAACTTTTCCCAGAATCTCCATTTAAGGAGGGAGTTCAAACAAGCCATCTCTTCATTTCCCATCAGGTTATACTTCTCTGGGGGTAATTGTACTTTCCTTTCCTTCTCCCTTTTTAGCTTCTTTTCTGTTTGCCTTCCCCCATTAGAGTAAAAGCTACTTAAGGTCATGGACCATTGTTTTTTGATGTTGTTTTTTTTTTTTTTGTATTTACCTTCCCAGTCAGTACCTGGCACATGAGAGAAGCTTAATAACTGTTTATTGACTAGCTGACATATTAAGCAGATTAAACAACTAAAATTAAACACAACAGAAATGCTTCTGGTGCATGTAGATATCACTTCAATGAGCAATAGTAAAGAATACCTATAGCTACCCATTATTGAATTTATAGAATGAAAGTGGAAGTGGCTTACCTCCATATGCATACTAGGAAATAGCCAAGATCCAAAGATGGAATCAAAAGCCTCATAGTGGGCTATATTCACATGAAGTGAACCAACAATATGCAGATAAGGAAACTTCAAACAAATAGCTTCATCACATCACTAAGCTTTATATAGAGAGAGCAATGGAAATATGGTTAATAATTCAGAACCAGAAAGTATAGACTGATTATCTTTAAAGAGTACAGATTAGCACATATTATCAATGAATAATAGGAAGGAAATGGTAGAAACTGTGCCCTTCATCTCAAGGCTATAAAAAATTAGATCTACTGATTGCCTGGTAAGACATTACTTTGTGGCAAAAATTAGACATCAAAACCTTAAACTAATAGATGATATATCCACAAAATACACACAGAAATATACCCATGTATATATGCATATATACTCATATATATATATATATACATATATCTGTGTATGTAAAAATATGAGACAGAGACAAAGAGGTGGGGGAGATACAGGGGGTGGGGGGAGAGTTTAAACTGTTCTGAAACTTAGTTATCCTCAAATATAGACAATAATAGCCTGGAAATAATTTTCCTATATAAAAATTTAAGAGCATTTGTAATAGCTGTCACCATACTAAACATTGATAAGCTCCAAATTATGAGAATGAAAAGGTGTGGATATATAGAAATCTAGCAGAAGAATTCAAATTCACAATTATGTGAGAAAAGGAGAAGATGCATGTCATTCCTGTCATCTTGTCTGCTACCGGAATTGTACAAAAGGTGCTTTGGCTGAGTTGAAAGATAATGACTTTGCATCCTACTACTTGTATTCAATTACCAAAAAACACCAGTGATTTTATCTATTTATTCAATAAAATCGTGATATCAAGATAGTTACTTGGCTCAGGTCAGTTTCTATCTCAGCTCTACTAAAAAAGATGAGACAACATAAAATAATAATAATAATAATAATAATAACAATAATAGAATTTAGATTTGGAAGAGTACTTACTGCCTACTTCAACCTACTTATATGCAAAGGAAACTAAAGACCAATAAAGTCAAAGGATTTGCCTAAGATCATACAACTAATAAATTGGGGCTGTATATGATTCCTAAGTATTCATTTATCATTCGATAATTACTATGTGAGAAATATAGAGTAACTAAACCCACTAGCAAACCATTGGTAGTGTCAGAAGGGAAAAGGGAGGGTGTATATTTGAGAGATGGTACAAAGGTGAAATCAATAATCCTTATGAACAGATTGGAAATAGGCAGTGAGAAATGGTAAGGAATTCAGGATGACTTCTAGATGGCGAATCTGAGGTATATTGGAATTTTCAGTAGCAGGGAAGATAGGAGGAGGGAGGGGTATTACAGTAAAAAAATAACAAGTGATATTTGGGACATATTGAGTTCAAGATATTTACAGGACATTCAGTTTGAGATCTCTGAAAGTATATTGGAGATGAGAGACTGGGTGTCTGCAGAAAATTGGAGACCAGATAGGTAGAGTAGAGAAGTGTCAGCATAGAGATGATACTTAAATCCATGAGAGTTGATGAGATCATGAGGTGAAATGGTATAGGAGGAGAAAAGAAGAGGACCCAGAACAGAACCTGAGGGATTGTTACAGGGCATGATCTGAATGAAGATCTAACAAAGGAGAGAGAAAAAGGGCAGTTAGTTAGGAGGAGAACCTGAAGAGAGTAGGAACTGAAAAACTCAGAGAGAAGAGAATGTTGAGAGAGAGAGAGAGAGAGAGAGAGAGAGAGAGAGAGAGAGAGAGAGAGAGAGAGAGAGAGAGAGATCAGCAATGTCCAAAGCTATGGAGATGTCAAGGAAAATGAGAAAAGGTCATTGACTTCTATTTATACTGTATTTTGCATATATTTAGTTTGCATGTTGTCTCCTCCATTGGATTGTAACCTTTGGGAGACAAGGTCTGTCTTTTGCCTCTTTGCTATTCCCAGCATCTAGCACAACACATTATTGATTGATCCTGCCACTTTAAAGATGGACCAGTACTGTCTCAAGAATCTAAGGACTCTGATTTTGAAATTGCGGTAGAAAATGATGCAGTTTGCTAAATTTTATTTCAACTGCAATCGGAGAGCTTATGTTATAATGTGCACTTGATCTAGAAATTTCATCAAATGAGTATAAAGTATTTGAAAGTCTTTTAAACTCCAGTAGGTACTAAATGGGAATGAAAAGTGATATATAACCCATGGAAACCCTGGCAGGCTTCCTTGTCAGAGGGAACTTGTCAGAATAGGTGTTTTAGAATGTTAGGAAAGAAAGAGCATGATAGAAGGTGAGAACAAGTTTTATAAGAAAAAGATTCTGGGAGTTTCCTTTATGAATTTCCCCTATAGAAAATCTTCAGATCTGAGTATACCACAGAGAAGATAATAGAAGATTCAGAAAAAAGTATTTCTTAAAAACACTCACTCCATACCTGCCATGGGGCATCCAAGGACTTTGTTAAAGGACATCAATTGCTAGAGGGGTTGCATTTTCTTTCCCTTAGGATACTGGCATGGAGGGGAAGGGGCCAGGTATAGTGGGATCACAGGATGATAGAACACCAAGATGAATGGTAGTCCCAATCTAGCAAAATTACCTTTCCTATGAGGACACTTTTGAATTATGTTACTAAAAATATTCTAGATGACCCTCCTTTTGGGGGGTCAAAAAAACCTGGAGATGTACATTTTATTCTTTTTATCACAAATATCTGTTGAAATGTTCTCTTCCTAGAATAATGATTGTCCTACAAAATGGTTATTGATATCATCAGTGATTATTATTTAAAACCTGCTTGGTTCCCTGAGAGATAGGGCATAAGACATAAATATTTAAGTGCTCAGAGGTAGAAGGAAAAGAATGACATTTTTATTGTTTAGGGGGAACTCTTCTGAGTTTCTGAGCTTTAGTTTTATCTGGATTAAATGTTGTAGGATCCCTTCTAAAAATCCCATCCCCCCAAAATGTTTGTTTATCATAGTGAGTGGAGATCTCAGCATATAGTTCTAGAGTATTTTTTGGGGAGTTGAGGTAGAGATCCTTAACAGGAGCTTGTAATAATTATCTTTGTGAGGTGTGATGGGCACCCGAATGAAGATTATCAACTTTATAACCAAGAGATGAGAGAACATCTATGGAAGATTTTTGTTGAGATAAAAACGAAAGATTCTGACAGCTGATTGTACATGTGAGTTAATGGTGAGTGAAGAGATAATGGAACTACAGTTTTGAAATCTGCATCACTATAAGGGTAGCAGTGCCCTTAGTTAGTTTGGAGGAGACCCGGGTTTGGGGTAAGGGAGAAAGAAGATAATGAATTCTATTTAGGACATGTTGAGTTTGAGATGCTAGTTTGAAATGTCTACCAGGCAGCTTGTGACTTGAATCTTTTAAATCATGAGAAGCTAGGGCTGGGTTAATTTACTTTGACTCTTATAACATTGCCATGAGGCATTGACAATATGTCCATTTTAGAGATGAGGAAAATGAAATTCAAAATAGGGTTCAGAGAAATTAAGTGACTTGTCTAGGATCACCTAATAATGTCTAAGGCAGATTGTAGCTTCCTGACTCCAAATCTAATACTTTTCCCCTTTTGCCACAATAGGACTAGAAGAGTATATAGCCCATTCCATTCTACCTTCTTCATTCTGATCCAAAGAAGATTTGTGGTCAGAGCTATCATTGAGGCACTGTAAGATACTCACCAAACAATGATAAAATTATGGAAAAGGAAGGAATATATACCACCTTGGATAATTCAAATTAATTGGTTTTTACTTTTAAACAATGAACAAAAGAAAACTTTCAGGAGATTGTGTCTTCACATTTTATTCAAAGGTGAGGAGTGTGCAGAAATTTATCTAATACAGACATTTGAACTTATGACACTCTTCTTCTCATTCCCTTAAATGACAATCCTAATTTGCCTCCCTATATTAATATTATATCTCCCCACTCCCCATGAAGAGTGAGTAAACACTGGGTTTTAGGAACAATGGCGCATGTTTCTTTCTGTTTAATGGTCTGTGGGTGTTAGTGTTTTAGTTTTTCAGAGATGAGGGAAGGAGTCTTCACATATTATGATTCTTGAAAGAATAGCTGTGACAAAGTCACCCAAGAAAAGATTAATTTACTTCCTATATTTTTGCTTTATATAAAATGCATGAGACATATGCTGCCAAATAGATATGATGAATGCATTTTCACTTTGCAGGAAACTTAGATGAAGGGAAAATTGAGATCTATGAAAGAGGAGAGGTTATTCCCAATGGACAGCAGGGAGAAAAGAGGTAAGAATCTTAAGTGGATTCACAGAATTAGGAATGGAAGTCAATGAAAGAAAGAAGTGGAAATCATCTAATGAAGTATTTTTGTTGTTTTTTTTTTTTTTTTAGATTTTTTTGCAAGGCAATGGGGTTAAGTGGCTTGCCCAAGGTCACAAGTGTCTGAGGCCAAATTTGAACTCGGTACTCCTGACTCCAGGGCCACTGCACCACCTAGCTGCCCCCTGATGAATTATTTTTCCAATAAGAATGGATATTTGGCACTGAATTGTAAGACTCTATCATCTTTCATTTGAGTTCATGTCTTCCTTCCTACACATTCTCTTAAAGTGATGCATAAGATAATATTTTTAACCACAAATGGTCCCAACCTAAGTATGAGATCTCACCATCTCTCAACTGAATTGTAACAGAAGTGTCCTAATTGTTTTCCTAGCCTTCGATCTCTCCTGTCTCCAATCTACAATACACACAAACTTCCAAAGAGGAATTTCTAAAGCATAGGCCATTGCATTTCATTACACTACTCAAGAAGCTTCCATAGATTTCTATTATCTCTCTACACATCCCTCTTTCTAAATCTGACTTTAACCATTCTTTCTAGTATGGAAAAACTCTACTCCCTTTTCCAAACTCAATATTTTAGCCAAATTAGCCTTTTTGGTTTTCTTTGTTTATGTCATTTCCTCACTTACGTCTGGCTGTTTCTCATGCCTGAAGAGTCTTCCTACTTCATCTATATTTTTTTGAATCTTCCTTTAAGAGTCTGATCATGGTCACCTCTTATATGAAGTCTTTATTGATATTTTTGATGCTTAGTGGTCCACTCTGAAATTGTTTTGCTTTTCCTATGTCACTTCTTGGCTTTACTTTGATATCTGTGTTGTTTCCTCCAGGAGAATGTAAGATCCTTGAGAACATTTCATTTTCTTTGTATTTGCTTGTGTATGTTTAGAGGCACTTAACTAAATTGTTGAGGTGTGGGTTGCCAAGAACGTCATGACTCAATGCAAAAGAGGTAGGTAAATAATCTTAGGCTTCATTCTATTTCCAGCAACTTAGTCTCAGAAAGACTTGAAGAAAACCATTCTGTTGGTATGGAGAACTGTTGACAGTCATAGGCAGACCAAAGTCTTTCTGCAACTTGTCACATATCACATAGCACCTCTCTACCCCAGCATTGTATAGGTCTATTGATTTTTAAATCATAAATGAAAAATGAGAAGGAACCGAACCACCTCGGAATTCCATTGTGACATTGCAGTGATGTCACAGAATAATACGATATAGAATATATATATGTATATATATATATATATATGTATATATATATATATATATATATTCAGCATGACACTAGAGATATATTGGAATGAATCTAGTAATTCCTGGTTACTAAACTAATCAAAGAGAAGATGAATTCCAGGTTTTTAAGAGAGGGACTCTGTAAAATATAAAGGATACTTGAGCAGTGTCCCACAGGTGACTCCTGTCCTTTCTCTTCCTTTCTTTGCTTTGGACAGCTGCTAAAAGAATATGATCTTAATGATAACATTTTTTAAAATCTTTCCTTGTATTCCCTGAGTGGCTGAACACAGTGTCTGACAGATAGGAGGACCTCAGTAAAATATCTGTGTTGAGTATTTGGCAGTAAACCATGAAGTCTAGCACAATGCTATTAATTAATTAATTTCTTTGCTCAATTTATTAAATTCTTAAAGTGAATAAAGTAGAGCTCAAGGGATTAGGAAGAGGAAACAAAGATAAATAAAGATTAGTCCTTATCTTCAATGAGTTCTTAATGTAGCAAAGTGATGTTAATAGTCATATGATATAAACACACATATGCGATTTTCTATGATATGTGAAAAACTGTTGCAAAATGAGAATACAATTAAAAGCACAAGAGGGATATAAAGGGCCATATGAAAGTGAGGCCATATCTGTGGTCAGCGCTCAATAAATATTTGTTGATTAAATAAGTGAATTCCTGCCATATTCAAAGCAGCAAAGATAATTTGAAGGGGCATTTTTTTTCACCTTTGGTATCCAACAGTCTGGTTATTGCTCTGTTTTGCTTCTCGTCTCAATTATCTCTAGGCATTATCTTGTCTTCCATAAGCTGCAAGTGTCATGGGGTATGGCACTAAGAAATCTGGCAATGTGTTCTTTCCTCTTATTATTTCTGCACACTGATCCAACAAATCTATGCCAGATATTTTGCTCCATCTGCTACAATTGTGTCAGCAGAGAAGATGGAGAACCCTGGGGAGTCTCAGTATGAAAATGTTTTATTTTATCTCTGGGAGGAAAATCACTGATTCTGGAGGTGAAGGCCACCCACCCCAGAGGCACAGATGGGCAGAGAAATGATGATGCTTGTAGAACAGTGAAGCAGACTCTGGAGGCTTATCTTAGTTTACCTCTTCCACTTCAATACTAGGACTAAACAACAACACATTTTCTTATTATTTTGGAGGAGATTGAATCCTTGACTCTAGTATCTTTTTTATCTTTGGGGAGGTATCTTATTTTCTATTCCTGCAAATAATTAGGGTAGGAGGCAGTTGAATTTGGGACAAGAATAGACAAGGAGTCAATGATATTAATAAAATATTGAAGATCCTATAACGTCTTTAGGAAAATAAGGAGAGAGAGAGAGAGAGAGAGAGAGAGAGAGAGAGAGAGAGAGAGAGAGAGAGAGAGAGAGAGAGGGAGAGAGACAGACAGACAGAGAGAGAGAGACAGAGACAGGAAGGATGGATTGGGGAGGGAAATGCATATAGTTACTATAGAAAGATGAACATTTGATTAGAACTTCTATATCAAATTAGTTGTTATTTCATGATACCATTGCTAGTGTGTGCCTCTTCCTTCCAGAAGATATTCACTGACTGAAATACTGCATAATGTCTTCCATTACCACCATTTTTCTTCTCCTTGGACTTTGGCATTCCCAAGATGTTGATTCTGATCTGGTGTGGTTTATTACTATTTTTCTTGGATTGAAGTTTGTATCACTCCTCTCTTTTCCCATAAGTGATTTTCTTCTCAGGCTTGGTGCTTTCTCTAATCAGTGCATATATATCATATATATATATATATATATATATATATACATATATATATATATATATATTATATATTAGTCCACAATAATTTATTAAATGTCTGTGACATGATAGGCTTTGTGCTAAGTATTGGGGGGATACAGAAAAAGGCAAAAGACTGTCGCTGCTCTGAAGATCACAGTCTAATTGAGAGAGGCAACATATAAACAACTACAAATAAACAAAATGAACAGACTAACGGGGGGGCGTGGATAATTTCAGAAGGAAGACCTTAAGGTAAAGGAGGACAGGAAAGGCATTTTATGGAAGGTGAAATTTAGCTGAGACTTGCAGGAAGCCAGGGAGGCTAAAAGGCTGAAATAAAGAAGTGAGTATCCTAGACGAAAATGTCCAGAATTGAGACATGGCTGCTTTGTGTGAGGAACTGGCTGAAAAGAGGCCAGGAATGAATAAGACATTTCTAAGGAACAGAAAATAAAGCAACACGAGTCTTGTGTAAGGAACTGAAACCAAGAGAAGTGGAATGGCAATCATTTATGGAGTAGATCACCCGTGTCATATTCGAGCTGCTATGTGATAGAGCTTATGTGTAGATGACACATTTTATTTCACTGTAGAATTAGTAAGAGTAATAGATGGTAGAGACAATTAGGTGGTGCAGTGGATAGAGTACTGGCCTGGAGTCAGAAGGACTTGAGTTCAAATGCTTATTAGCTCAGATGCTTATTAGCTGTGTGACAATGGGCAAGTCACTTTACTCTAATTCCTTTCCAAAATAAAGTGTTGGATGTTATTTATGTAGCATTCTAAGGTTTGCCACGTACTCTATAAACTTTTTTGTCGTTTGATCCTCATGTCATACGTGCAAGGTTAATGCAGTTATAAACCCCATTTATGGTGAGGAAATTGAGATTAAGAAAAGTTAAGTCACTTGAGAAAGGTCAGGCAGGAGTCAAGTTCAGAGCTTTCCAACTCTAGGTCCCACACTCTGGACTCAGTGTGATGTTAGATTATAAAAAGGGTGTGTATATGTGTGTGTGTATACATATATATGTAATATATATGTATATTTGTATACATATATCATATATATATGTATAAATATATAATTTAAGGTTAGTGAAATTGTTCCAAATACCTCATTTTTATCCTCACAACAACTGTGGGAGAAGGATGATATTACCTCTTTTTTAATAGATGTAGAAACTAAGGCAGGTAGTGGCTGTGATTGCCTAGGGTCAAAGAACTTCTAAGTGTCTGAGGCTAGATTCAAATTTTAGGTCTTCCTCATTCAAAGTCTATCCTGCTGTTTGCTCTGCCACCTAGCTATAGATTTGTTTGTTTGCCCTTTAATGCTTTTTTCTACTCTATCTAGCCTGGTACCTATTTACCTTTTCAACTTTATTATTCAATCAAATTGATTTTTTTTACTGTTTGTCAAATAATATTTATAAAGTTCTTAGCATGATTCCTGGCCCATAGTAGGAGCTTAATTGATGCTTCCCTTCCCCAACTCCCCTTCTATCTTGTGTCTTTATACCTGTGAGCTGTGATTGACCATGAATTTCCATTAAATTTTGTTCCAACCTCACCTTCTCTATGAAGCCCTTTCTCAATCTTGTCAATTGTTTATTGCTATATCATCTTTTCCTGGCTCCCATGACCTTGTATTTCTTTTTTTTTTTTAAAGATATTTTGCAAGGCAAACGGGGTTAAGTGGCTTGCCCAAGGCCACACAGCTAGGTAATTATTAAGTGTCTGAAGCTGGATTTGAACCCAGGTACTCCTGACTCCAGGGTCGGTGCTTTATCCACTACACCACTTAGCCGCCCAGCCTTGTATTTCTTTTGTTTTTATCTATGTGATCTTATAAATTTTAGTAGTTTCATATTATTTTAGGATAAAATACAAGTTACTCATCTTGCCATTCAAATACTTCCTTTCACAAATTGTCTATTCTAGTCAAATTGGCTTAGTTGCCTGATTTTGGACTTTTATCCTCCATCTCCCACCTCAATGTCTTTGCTAATTATGTTTTATACATTTGAAATATACTTCCTATTCTACACTAACTCTTAGCATTCTTAGCTTTCTTCAAGGCTCAAGTCAAGTATCCCCCCCTCCAAAACCCTTTTTTGATCTTCCCAGTAGTTAGTATTCTAGTTCTCCTAAAATTATCTTTCATTTCTTTATCTATATAGATGTTTTATTCCCATTGAATACTGGTTTCTTGGAGGGAGATACTATTTTAATATTTGCATTTGTATACTCAGTTCTAATATAGTGCCATATATATATATATATGTATATGTTAGGTGTTTAATAAATGCCTATTGAATTAAATTGAAATCTAATTGGACTCTGGACTGGAATAATTGGAGAAGTGGCAGAGTTAAGACTTTGCATCACAGAATATAATTTTTTTTTAGGATTTTGCAAGGCAAATGGGGTTAAGTGGCTTGCCCAAGGCCACACAGCTAGGTAATTATTAAGTGTCTGAGGCCGGATTTGAACCCAGGTACTCCTGACTCCAGGGCTGGTGCTTTATCTACTGCACCACCTAGCCGCCCCTCACAGAATATAATTTTGGAATTGACCTCAAGAATTGACCTTCTGATTTCGTAGTTGAAAAAATTGATGTATAAAAACCATGAGGTAGTTATCAGTAGAGTTCAGGACAAAGGACTTCTGATTCTCATCCTGATACTTATAGGATTCAGATAAAGTAGAAAGAATGAGAGATGATATTCTGGATAGTATGAAAGTCAGAGTAATAAGGATATGTTCAGGGAGTTCAGTCCTTCAACTAGGGTAGAGTAAAGTGGTAGGAAATATGCTGGCAAGGTATGTAATGTGTCTACAGTAGAGAGGGCTGTGAAAATAAGTCTGATGAATTTGAAAAGTAAAAAAATAGTGTGCTGTTTCATGTTTTTGGGCAGAGGAACAGCATAAGAAAAGTAATACTTCAGGAGGGTTAATTTTCAAAGACCCTAAACTTAGAATTCCCTCACCCCTAAACCTCAGAATCAAGTGCTATTAAATTTCAGGAACTAACATCCTAGAATATCATTATTCACTCCATCTGCTTTGTCTAAATCTTATAAATATTGGATTTCAAATCTGAAGACCTTTGTTCTAGCCTGTATTCTACCGCCAGCCATTTTTCTTAAACAGAACTAGGGAATTGAGATATATCATTTCTCATTCAACTTAATAGTCTTTGTTTCTTAGTCCCAGTTCCTTGTGAAGCCTCTAATATAGTCCAAAGTGATCTTATCCCTCTTTTTGGAGTTCAATCAGATTTCCATATCTGAACTAGAATTCCGTCAATGATATTCCTCACAAATAGACATCAATATTGAGATTCTATAGTGATAGGAAATTTACTACTTACCAAGATAATCCACTTAACTTTAAAAGAAATACCTTATAAGGAAGTCATGAATGTCTTTGCAAGTTCAAATTCTGGTTCTGATTATAAGTAGTCTAGCAGAATAGGCCTAAACTCTCTTCCATCTGACAATTCTTCATGTAATAAAGAAAAATATTGTTTTTTCAATGCCATCTCTTCTTCAAACTTAATTTTTCCCACTTCCTTCTTGTTTGTTCTCATGGGTTGTAAATTTGAGACTCTTTCAGTATCCTGGTCTTTATTCTCTGTATATGCTCCAGCTTCTCAATGTTCTTCCTAAAAATTTGGTAGCTGTATTTCAGTAGTGTTCCTGATATAATCTGTCCAGGACATACAATGTGGGACTATTACCCATCTCTCTATTACAATGTTAGCATGCAGAAACCCAGAATTCTGATATTAGGATACTGTGTGAGGGGAGACTGTTCAAAATGGAATACAGGATTGATCCCGCATTTTTTGCTACCATATTGTCTGAGCTAAGGACCATGTGCAGACCAAATAGTCCATTTTCTGAAAAATATAGAAAGTTAAACTTTTCTAGTTAGATGCTGTGAGCAGTTCTTGTATTTTCCTAAAACAAAACTATGGCTTTAGTTTTAGCAAATGTCCCCATGCCTACATTGGAGTGGTAAGAGTGAAAAATCTAGTTCAGAAGATATTGGTTAGAAAAAAGATATAGGTTTAGAATTTATTGGGACTGCAGAGGTTATCTGGCCTCTTCTCCTGTTCTCTTTTACAAATGAAGAAACTGAGGCCCATGGAAGTATAATGGCTTACCCAAATAACCCATATAATCAGAAGAAATATTTGCATTCAGAGCCTCTGACTTCAGAGTCAGTACTTTTTCCATGAAACCTTGCTTATCACTTTGAGATGCAAGCGTCTTCAGAATTTTGGCTTTGAACTCCTTTGTCCAAGATTAACCATTACCTAAATTTGACCAGGACCTACCTGCGCAGTATCTATAGGAGGTCTGTGTTGTGATCTTGCCCCCAAAACCTCTGGGCTCACAGATTTCTTCTTGAAACTGTCATAATGAAAGTGACACTTTTTATAATATAAAAATTGTTCTATTGGGTCTTGGAGTATACATTAATTGAAAATATATAGCTCTGGGATGCTAGATTACTTTTTCAGTGAAGGAACATAACTATTTACTTCAGTTGTATACAAACAGCTACTAAGATGGCATTTAAATATTTCTAGCCTTACACTCTTTATATTGAAGCAGGGCACAGGGAGATGATGATGTTGGACTTGAAGGTCATGCCCTTTGGGACAGGAAAGACTAATGGGTAGAATGCCACTCATGGACAATGAGTACGGTCTTCTCCTGTGGCCTCCATGTTGGAGAATACCTGGAGCCAGATGCTAAACTACCCCCCAAGCACCACCCTTGTCTCACCCACCATGGAAATACATTTAAGTAAGGTTCTCCGGAATGGAATTCTCTTTTCTCTTTATTCTTCTCTGGATTCCCAGCAGGGCTGTTGCTCTTTTTTTCTCTCTCTCCAAGTTAGATGGAAGAATATGGCCCCAGCTTCATGTAGCTGGATTTATGTTGATCTAAGCTTTTCTTTTCTTTCATGCTCCTGGCCATTTCCTTCTCTCTTCTTTCCTCTAAGTTGTTGTTTCCAGACTTGAAACTAAATCCTTTCCTAAGTCTATGCTGTTTCTGTGAACTACTTGGGTTTTGAGGGACTGTGATATATTTTATAGGTCTGTGAATAAAAATCTAAGTTTTTTTTTTTTAACAACTCTGGGGCTAGTTATGAGTTTTTCACTTCCAAGAATCCTGATCTTTGTGGTGGTACCACCCAATTTGCTCTCATCAAAATGATAAGGTAGACTTTTTTGAATACATTGACTTCTGTCTGTTTAAAATAACTTTGGTAGCAAGTATGGTGAGTTGGAGAATTTATCCTATAGGGACAGGGAGCATCACCTTTTGGAAATATAATTAGATTTTCTTAAAGAGCTTCTTAAAGAGTTTCTAGCACCATTCCTAGAGTCAGGACTTGAGTTCAAATCTAGTCTCAGACACACAATAATTACCTAGCTATGTGACCTTGGGCAAGTCACTTAACCCCACTGCCTTGTTAAAAAAAATAGTGTTTCCAGAGTGAGTATGGGATAGTTGGACTAAGTTGTCAAATTTCTCAGACAATTCCTTATAATAATTCTAATAATCAATCAATGAACTTTAATTAAATGATATCACAGTGCCAGGTCTGATAAGAATTCCTGGTTTTCCTGACATTATGAAGAAACTATCTAAAACAGCTCAGTTGTCTCATTTGTAGCCCTCTGATTCCTGAAGGACATTTCCTCTATCTTAGAGCCCCTTAGTCCCAGTTTAGATGGTAAAAAGGCTGCAGAAATCAATTGAAATCTTTGTTTTGGGGGCAGCTAAGTGATTAGAGAACTGGCTGTGAAGTCAGAAGGACATAAGTTCAAATTCTGCCTGAGACATTTGACATTTAACTTGCTATGTGACCCTAAGCAAGTCACATAGCCCCATTTGCCTCACCACCCCCAAAAATCTTTCCTTTCACAGATGGAGCACTCAATATACCTCGTCCTTGCTTCATTCTGATCCTATCTTTCAATTACCCACTAGTCCTAAGTTCATGGTCTTCTAGGGTTGCTCTTTTTTTGTCCTTTTTTTCTATTCTCTTTGAATCTTTTCTCCTCCAAAGGGAAGCATATTCTATTTCCCTTTCCTAATCTTCTTCATTAGACAACAATAAAAATCTAAGAAACAAATGAAAATGCAAGAGCATATATTATGGATTATTAAAAACTGTGCCTGGCTCCAGTGTTAGAACTTCGGTTAAAAACAGTTCTTGCTCCTTGGTATTGTAATTTAATGAGGAAATCAGGTATATCTTAGACTTAGAATTACAGAAAATCCCCTCTAAAGTCATGTCCAAGATAGGAGAGGGCCACATGGAAAAGGACCTTTTCCTTCAGGCTAGGACAAAAATCAAGAGTGGAGCAGAAGAGAGAGAAAAATAGTCCAATTGTTTTCTTTTGTTATTAAACTTGAATACTCTAGAAATTTTCTCCAGGGAGTTTTTATTTTGCTTTAGAAAATGATTTCCCTTTCCACTGACAAAACCCAGGTGCATTTTGAGAGAAATTCAATTTAAAAATGCATTTTTGAGGCCAAATGGAGGTGCTTATTCTGTAAACAGCAGTAAAGACCTCTGTGGTTAATAATGGTGTAGGTCTGTTGATATTTTTCTTTAGGAGATAGGTCAGATTTGACTGGGGACCAGTTTTCCTAGAGATAAAATTGCCTCGAGAGATTCTGACCAGCAGATCTGCCATCCATGTTGTATATGGATGGCTACGTGATACATTTCTCACTCCATGGCCACCTGCTTCCCTTCCCTCAGATGGCTAACATTTCCTCATGGTAGATACGTGTTTGGTGTTTAAAACATGGTCTCAAACCTGTTATTATCTTTTTAAATGACCTTTGTTTCAAATCATTTCTGCATGGATAGCCTTGAGTCCTATGCCAAGCAGGACTGTCTGTCAAACAAAAGCTTGAAGAACACCATTCAAAAAACCCCCAAAACCACATCAACGTCCAGATGCCTCTAAGGATTGTATCAACAAAGCTGCTGGGTCAAAATATTAATGACAATTCATTCTTCTTGATAAGTTTGCTTGATTTAGTTCTGAATTGAATGTAAACTGAATTGTTTAATAGAGTATTATTTTCTCTGTGTAAGGAGCCATGCTCAGTGGTGGAAATTACAAAAAAAAAGGAAGCTTAGCCTGTTTTTGCTTTGAAGGGGCTTAGGCAGACATGACAAGGAAATGAATAACCATAATTAAGATTAGTATATGGAAAATGCAGAGATAAATCACATACAGAATGCAATGATGAATCTAAAGAAGGGGAAAGAACTTCAAAATGATGAAAAATATGATATTTATGGGAAGATATCCTTATTTAATTTTCAGATGACCCCAAATTAGGAGGGATAGTTAATAGATTAGATGATACAATTCAGATACAAGAAATATCTTGACAGATTAGACCACTTGGATGAAGCTATTAAGATGAAATTTATCCAAAGCCAATAGATTGATAATGTTATTAATAAGGATGTATTTTCTCCCACAATGCATCTATCCATTCCTATTTCTTTCATGTAAATCTATTTTGTATATTCTTATAAATTTTCCTTGAAAGGTGGGCAGACATCTAGTCAACATTCTGGTACCTTCTACCTCTACATGAATAACATTGGAACTCATTGCTTTTTCATCATTCTCAATTTGTTTTCCACCCATCTTTTTTTAATCTGATTACATATATTCTTAAAGATATTTTGTCCTTTCTATCACATAATTCCTAATTTATAATGAATTACAGACCACTCATACAGAATGTGTACTTGTCTATTGCCCCATGAGAGATTCTCAACTTCAGTTCTTCAGAAATTGCCATGTTCTAGGCTTGCAACCATACCACATCAAGAATAATAGCAATAAAAAGATGGACATTTGTTTTAAGAAGGTATTCTCTCTTCCAATTCAATTTTATGCAGTCTCATAATTAACTTGAAGTGACACATACATGCACCCAAATTCATATCATTATATAATACATTAATATATGTATTTTAGCAAATATGATATATAACAATGTTGTAACCCTGTTGGTATGTTGTATATGTGGTGTGTGTGTGTGTGTGTGTGTGTGTGTGTGTGTCACATATCCTTGAGTTTCACAGATTCATATTGTAGCCTGGACAAAAAAACCCATTCTTTCATCACTTTAGTTTTTCTATGTAGATAGGCCAACATTGTACATGGTTATTGTTCTCATATATGTTGTCCTCAAAAGTTCTGAGACTTAGGCAGCATAATTTCATTTGCAAAGAGGAGCTCATCCAAATGGAGGGATTGACAGTTTCACAGAGAATTCCTCATCTATTTGAACTCTGTAGTATAATAATAATGTGCCAAGAGGAGCATGCCAACAAAGTTAAGGGTGGCATGACTTGTACATTATTATAGTAATGGGAATGCTGTGCAAATACATCTTTCTCACTTCTTTTCCAGAACCTATCTTTTGATGGACTAGTTGTCAGAATGAACTTTCCTCTCAGACCTTCAACTTACCCTAGAAACCAAAGACTTTGACATCTCCAAAGCTCTTGAGTAGGGTGGGGGCTGAGGCATGAGAATAACACTGCCAGATCACTAGTTGGCATCATTTATATAGCTGGAACTATGACAGTATCTGATTTGTTTTCGAACCTCTGACTTTCTTGATTAATTTGAAAATATTCTTGGCAAGTGCTTTCACTCTGTCTTGTGCAGCCAGGCTAAGAATTTTACCTCTCATGGCACAATATGAATTTATTGTATATCACGGCCCAGTTCTGAAAACCAGTAAAATAGAACCAGAGTCCTGGTTCATAATTCCTACCAAGTGTATCCAGGCAACTTGGGCCTGCTTTGAATACTCGTACTTTTTCAAAGTAAATAATTTGGACCTCAAGAGAAATCAGCTAAGAACATCAAGGAGGACCAAGAGGCAGGGACTGGGAAAGGTGGTAGCTTGCCTTGGGAAAGACCATTAACTTGATCCCAAGATCCAGCTACAATACACTATTGGAGTTGAAATTACCACAGTTGCTGGCACTAGACTTGTCCTCTGATGGATCCTCATTTAAGAATATAAAGTGTACTCATTCCAATTATAGACCCTCAAAAGAATCCTTTATTGTTCTTTAAGAGGTATGAAGTCAGGTAGATTTGGAAAAATGAGGAAACTTAGAGGTCCTCAAATCCAGGGATTTTTAACCTTTTTTTGCGAGTTTCTACAATCTACCCTACCCACTTTTGGAATATGATGAAGCCTGTGAACCCCTTCTCAAAATAATACTTTTTGAATGCAGGAAATAAAATTAATTGGATTACAAAGAAAATTTATTCTAATGAAATCCAATTACCAATTTTTTCCCATAAATTTCATAAATAGGTTCAGAGACTTCTGGGTAAGAATTTCTGGTTTACTGTGACCTTTCATTTCATATATAAAAAGACCCCAAGAGGTTAGGTACAAGGTATTAGGTAGCCTGTACAATAAGACACAGAACTAATTTTTTTGAACTCAAAACCTCTTACTCCAAATAATTGCATTAAAAAATCACAAGTACAAAAAGGACGAAACATAATTAAATAGCTAGTTTTTGTCTACAAAAGAGCTGAGTATTTTAGAGACCTGTAAGAGTAATGTGAGTTAGCAGTGTGAAATGGTTGCCTACAAAGCTAATGAAACCATAAGAGAGAGGGAGAACTTTGAGGAGAAAGGAAGTGATAGTACCATTTTTGTTATTATCACTTCACATCTGAGGTCTGGTGTTTAGTACTGGTCTTCATATCTTGAAAAGAGCATTAATGCCTTAAAGAGGGTTCAGAGAGGACAAATAAGATCTTGAAGTTTATAGCAAAAGAGAGCTGATTGAAAAAATGGGGTTTTATAGCTAAGCAAGACAAAATTGGGGAATGGATGTTTGAATTATTTTCAAATAGTTAAAGGGTTAATATTCATGAAAGGTATCATTAAAAAAGATTCTATTTGGTTTCAGAAGACAGAAATAGGAGCAAGGTATGGGAATCAAGAATAACCACATTTTAACTTGATGTAAAAAATGACTTCTCTGCAACTAGAATTACATAAAAGTAGAGCAGAATGCTTTGGGAAGTGGTGGTTTATTCCTTTTTGGAGGTTTTGAAAATGCTTTGTGCCAGTGTTTTGGGAATGTTGTAGAGGAAATTTTGTTGAGGAATAGATTGGACTAATTTTCTACTGAGATTCTTTTCAATTTGGAGATTCTGGTTGGGCAGTGGGGATAGGGGTGGAAGAAGCAAAGAAGTCTTCATAGAGAGACCTTGAAATGCCTGGGATCAACTAGAAATTAACTTTAGGCTTAAGTCATGTTGAACTAAGGTGATACTTCTTTTGTAAGACTAAGGCTGGACTATACTCAAATTTTTCTAGAAGCCAAAACAAGATGTGGGAAAAATCAGAGAATCAATAGATGAAGAATCTGAATTCAAAACTTCTCATTCTGCCAGCATTCAACTATGTGATCTTTAACAGTGGACTAAACAATGCCTATGGTGCTTCCAGCTCTTTAAACCTTGGTTAGGCAATTGTAGTCATCTGAGCAAGCTGTAGCTCCATCTCATTCAGGAACAACTGCTTAGCTATGCCAGAGCCTGCTAGCAGAGTTCAGAACTTTTCTGTTTCTATTTGGTTAGTTCTTTACTCAGCCTATTTCCCTTTGGAGGTTAACTTTGTCCCTATATTTCTCTGTGTGAACAACTAAAAAGGCTTCTGCTTGAAGACAAGCTATATAGTTGATGGACAAGAACCAGGGTTATGCAATGAGAGACATAATCATATAACAGAAACAATGCTTGACCTAGAATCATGATTCCTAGGCTTGACCTTACCTTTGAAACTAAAAATGCAAATGTGAACAAATGTCTGGATCTTAGTTTTCTCAATTTTAAAGGACTGAGTACTTGAACTTGCTCTTTCACAGAGAATAAATAGGTCATAGATCTCAGCTGAGGAAATTAAAGTCCATCAAAGTCCATCTGAGAAAGCCAGAACTTGAACCCATATCCTTTGTCTTCAAATCCAGAGATCACTAGCCTCTATCCTATGTTATGTACTAGGATTACACTTCTGAAACCTTATAGAAATTTACCCTTAGTGAGAGCATCTTCTTCTTGGGAAAGGACAGAAGTATCACAACTGAAGACCTTGAAGAATGGGAATTATTTAATACAATTCAGTGATGGTGAGGCACCTTTTAGGAATTGCATATGTTGCAGAATAGGGGCAACCAGGTGATGCCAGTCCAAGAATCAGGAATCTCATCCTCCTGAGTTCAAATCCATTCTCAGATACTTACTATGTGACTCTGGACAAGTCATAACACTTTTGCCTTAATTTCCTCACCTATGAAATGAGCTGGACAAGAAAATGACAAATCTCTCAAGTCTTTTGCCAAGAACCCCCCCCCCCCAAAAAAGAGTTGAAGAAAACAAAATCAATGATTCTTAGCTTGGACCCACAGATATGTTACAAGGGGTCTGGGAACTTGCATGGAGTAAAATAAAACTACTATGATATTGTTTTTTATTAACCTTTGACTTTATTTGTAATTCTAAAACTTTAGTTTTATGCATTTAAACCCATTATTCTAAGAAAAGGTCTATGGGCCTCACCAAACTGCCAAAAAGGCACCTATAGCACAAACACACACACACACACACACACACACACACACACACACATACAAATTTAAAAATAAATATTAAGAACTCCTAAGTGAAAAGTGTAAAATGCTTTCTCTTAAATCAAAATGAAGGTAAATTTAGCAAAATAGGATTTTCCAAGAAAAAATATAGAGACTTTTTGCCATTTTTTTAACATAGTATAAGAGGTTCATAAATTCTAGGTTGATTATTGAATTAGTTATTTTTAAATTGGATTATATGTTGGTGTTAATAAGATATTTCAATGTTTACTAAGATATCATCACTTTTTAAAGCATCTTTTTAGTGTTGAAATTTCATTGTATATGCAAATCTGAGGTTATTTCTTCACTTACCACTCTAATTGGTGCTTTGCTAAGTCACTAATTACTGAATTAGTAAAGCCAGTTTGTTTAAATTAAATCATCAATGGATGTCAAGATGAAGACTCTAACTCTAAAAGTGGCAAGGATTTGAACAATAAGCTGGCAGCCATTTTTAACCTTTTAGTTCAGATAACACAGTCAGATAAGCCAAAATTAGAAGGGAAAAAGCAACATAATCTATTTGTTGATTAGAACAAAGTCAGTGTGATTAGAAAGCAAACTTGTTTCTCTAATATCAATAATACACATCTGCTCTATTAAACTAAGAATGTAAAGGCCTTCAAAGATCATTGGCTTTTCTCAAACAATTAGGCTTCCAAATGGGCAAACTGGAGGAAATGGCTGAGCCTTCAAATAATCTTGATAGAGTTTCTTCTCTCTCCCTCTCTCCCTCCCTCTCTCTCTCTCTCTCTCTCTCTCTCTCTCTCTGTTGTATTTTGTTAAATGAACATATTCACCTTTGGAATGGTAATATTCTATTATAGTATGAAGTAAGGACTGAGAACATAGAAGATATTCAGTAAATACTCATTAAATCCTATAACCAATTATGCTATTATGTTCAAAGCACTTTAGTGCTAGGGATGCAAAGATTAACAACAGCCCCCCCCCCCCCAAAAAAAAAGTCAACCAACTGGGGACACAAAGAAAAGTAAAAGACTATTTAGTACTTCCCAAGATAAACCAAAAGAGAGAGATGCTTACAGCCTAAAGGGGAAGACAACATACTAACAGTCTAAAGGGGAAGAGACAACATACTAACAGTCTAAAGGGGAAGAGACAACATACTAACAGTCTAAAGGGGAAGACAACATACTAACGGTCTAAAGGGGAAGAGACAACATACTAACAGTCTAAAGGGGAAGAGACAACATACTAACAGTCTAAAGGGGAAGAGACAACATACTAACAGTCTAAAGGGGAAGACAACATACTAACGGTCTAAAGGGGAAGAGACAACATACTAATCTCTTATGCGCAAAGATGATAGACATACATATGTTATTATTGTTATTTTTCAGTAGTTTCAATTGTATACAAATGTCACCTCAATTGGGGTTTTCTTGCAAAGATAATGGGATGATTTGCCAATTCTTTCTCTAGTTCATTTTAAAGATGAGAAAATTGAGGCAAACAGGGTTAAGTGACTTGTTTAGGATCAAACAGCTAGTGTCTGAAACCAGATATGAACTTAGGTCTCTCTGATTCCAGCCTGAGCACTCTATCCACTGTATCACCTAATTGATACACATATATACACACATACACATGTATATACTAGTAATGTATATATATATATATATATACCTATATATATAAATATATATAATATATGTATATATTATATATATGGTATGGGGAAAAGGAACTAAGATTAAGGAGAATTGGGAAAGATTTCTTGGAGAATGTAGAAATTAACTTGAGACTTGAAGGGAACTCATTTGAAAAATATCCAATGTGGGGTTATGTATAAAGTAGAAGGAAACAATAAAGGTTGTCAGTGGCTAGGTTGTAGAGGAAGTTATAGGATAAAAAAGGATTTTGTATATTAGTGGTGAGAGGGAGTCAATACACTGGAGTTGTGAGTATATGTAAAGGAGGGCATTGTAGCTTAGGGGAAAGACAAGGGAACTCATTGGAGATAATGAGATCATCAGGAGAAAGAATGTTAAAAACCATAGAAGTACACTTTGATAGGATTTTGTTAAGTTTACTTGATTTTACAGGGCAAGAATCTCTCCATAGTTCCCTTGTGGAGGGAATCTAACTATTTACATTTGGAATATATAAGCAAATACTAATACTTTGACATTTTAATGTTTCTATATTTATATTCTTTCTTTGGAGAGGAAAGTTCTTTGGAAAATAGTTGCTTTTGTCCTGGTGAGTCTGTTTAATTTTTTTTTCCTTTGGGTAGGGAAATATACTTTGCAGGTACAGGGATGGTGTGAACTTTCCTGAAACTAGGCCAGATGGTACTATTTATTTAATGCTTGGGGTACTGGTAATTAGTGAGTTTCAATAAAAGCATTAATTATATAGTGTAAAGAGAAGAATCAAGGGAAGAGGTATGATTGTTGTCTTCATGTATTACAAAAACTGTCACTGAAATATTTGACTTCTAGTGTTTGACCTGAGTGGGCAGAACTAGGAACAATGCACTGTAGTTAAAAAGAGATGAATTGATGCTTACTGTAAAGAAAAACCAGCCTACCAAGAAGAACTGTCCAACAAGGATGTGGGTTGCTCCCACTTGTAGTGAGTATTTCTCTTTGAAGCTATCTTCGGGCAAAGGCTAGATGATATGATCATAGGGAATTCTTTTTCAGCTATGGGTTGGTGACTGCTTTTGCCTTTCTTTCAGTTCCCAATGATAAAGTGTCTGACATTAATAGGTGCTTATTAGATGGTCTCCGAGGTGTCTTCCAACAAAATTATCTGGGAAAGGCCTCATCAGGAGAAAGAAAATCTCTCTTTAATAACTTAGGAGAAAGATTTATTGAAAGAAGGTAGTGGATGAACTAGGAAAAGGTGGACTGAGACATTGTTAGAATTACTGAAAGAAGGGGAAGCTTTGTAGTATAAAAGACCTAGAGACAGGAGACTTGGGTTTGGATTCTGATTAGGACTTGGATTAATCATTTGATTGGTTAATAATTTTCAAAAAATCCTTGCAGATTGTTATCCATGGCCTTTTCTCTGTTTTCAGATGGATCTTAAGTATCTGGGGAATGTGAATTATTCCATTTTATTTTTTGGATATTTATGGATTCTTCTTTTGACTTGGTGGGTAGATAAGAGTTAACTTAAAAGGTAATTTTGCAAAATGATACTGAGAGGAATTCCCTCAAATCAAATTCTGCTCTCATAAACTTAACTGTGTCTAGAATACCTAACAAAACCTATGAATACATGAGGTGATGGAAATCAAGCGCAAGATGAAGGAAGTTTTGTAGGTATACAACTAAAACTAAGAATCCCAGCCTCCATATACAGAAGAGCTTTAAGGTTTACAAAGAGATATCCTCCCAACAAAGCTGCGAAGTGGGTATTGCCGATCTTATTTCCATTTTGAGCCTGAGTAAAACTGAGGTTAAGTAATGTTAAAAAACAAAACTTGCCCAAATTTGCCCAGTTAAGCACCTAAATTCAGTCTTTTTCTCTAAAAGCTCTTAACATCTCTAGGTTGTTATTAGGTCCTTTCCCTTCTTCATATGAAATCAGTCAGTATCTTTGTTTCTTTAAGCAAGAAATGGGTCAGACCCCAAAGCTAATGTTAAAGATTCTTTTGGATGATGTTGATTGCATCCTGAGTTAAAAACAATTCTGTCTTCATGCTGAAATACTGTTGTTTCATTTATCAAATGAAGCCTAATGCATCTGAAGCATAAGGCTTATTTTGAAAGTAATTTATAACATATATAAGTAAACATATATATATATATATATATTTACATATTATTTTATATAGAAAAGCATTGTAGAAAAAGAGGGGAGCTGCCTTACTGGGCCATGAATTGGTTAGGTGGTGGTGAATATGATAGGTTTCTATTGTTTAAAAATTTAGTACCATATAAACATCCTTTTGATGTGGAATTTCAGAGTTCTCTTCTCCCATCACCTCCTTTGTAGCTTTCTATTAATGTGGCATGGGCCAGGCAGAGATCCCTAAAGGTAGAGTTAGTCAGGATTCTCTAAGACACTTAATTCATCCATTATTTGGTGCCTGTGGACAATTCCCAAACCTCTGTGAGTCCCAGCTTCCTCATTTGTAAAATGACAGTAGTCTAAAATAAAATGTTCAGTTGCCTAGATTATCTGAGATAAGTATGTGTAGGTATTTATGAGGAATCGCTGTGTGTATTCATGTTGTTTAGTCATTTGTTTGTGCCCAACTCTTCATGACCCCCTTTGTGATATGACAATAATAATAGCTGAAGTAGCTTTTTTTGCAGGGTGGTTGTGAGGATCAGATGGAACAGTACAGACAAAGTACTTTGTAAACTTTTCAGTGATGCAGAATCTTGAGTTATTCTGTTTTGCCCTATTGAAGCACAAGAGAAAGAATAAAGTGGCAGATAGAGGTCTAACCTCGGACTGGGGAAGATTGAGGTTTAAGGTCTGCCTCTATACATATTAGCTTTGTGGCCATGGTAAAAATCATTTCATTTTGCAGTATTCCCCAAGCAATTCCAATCCAGTTAATTACAGAATATACAACACTCCTATATTGTGGGATGGCATAAGAATTTAAAATGAGAATTTTGGGGAAATGTTTCAGAAGCTGCAAGCAACAGGTCAAGGTCAGTAGATGACGCAGAAAAAAGTATTTTCAGTTCACATTGACCTTCATATAGCCTATGATTAAATATTTAACTCAAACTTTATTATAAGGTACTATAAATACCTCATAAAACAAAAAAATTCAGACTTTTCCTCACCAGAGTTCACTACACTGATGAAGCACACACCTATGAAGCACATGCCTATAATTTTCTAATTAATACTAAACTATCAGTCTTGAAAGTCTCAAATATTTTGAAAGAACTCCTATCCAATGCCCTTTAGTATACAAGGAAAGTACCTTTCTCATTGTTAGAAGAATCTGGTCTATCTGAATGGTGTTGAGAAGAATTCTCAAGGATTAATTAAAAATATAGCCTCTATCATATTATCTATAAATGCAGAGTTCTACCTGCTTTATATGTCACTAATGAGAACTATATTATTTTTAGCATAAAAACCTATATGTCAATTACATATTATTGTAATTAGATTTTTCTGGAAACTATGTCTTCTATTACATTATGGGTTTTTAAAGAGAGGCTGCAAGGCAGCATGAGAGAATGGATAAAGCACTGGTCTTGGGGTCAGGAAGGTTTGATTTCAGGTCCTATCACTGACACATATTATCTATGGGACTGAGCAAGTCACCTAACCTCTCATTGTTTCCAGGCATCTTTTTTAGATTATTTGAAAAAATGGAGTCATTTACCCTCTTAGAGGGATTTCCTATGGCAAAGAAATCTATATTTAATATGCAACAATCTAGATTATATGATTTAGATGTGTGTATGTGTATGATTGTGTGTGTCTCCATGGCACACTGAGGTATTGGTTATAATCATGCTGTTGTTGTTCAGTCATGTCCAACTCTTTGTGATCCTATTTGGGGTTTTCTTGGAAAACATACTGGAGTGATTTATCATTTCCTTCTCCAGCTCATTTTACAGATGAGGAAATTGAACCAAACAGTTTTACGTGACTTTCCCAGGGTCACATAACTACTAAGTGTCTAAGGCTGGATTTGATCTCAAGAATATGAATCTTCCTGACTTCAGAGCTGGTAGCATATCTACTGTGCCACCTAACTGATTACAATTATATCAGTAAATTCAAGGAACCAGAAACTTTGTGGAGACTAGTCTATCCAAGAAGGTTTTTGGAACGAGATCTGCAATTTGAAATATGACTACAAGTGAGGAAAACAGGTAAGTAAAGCTTTGGAGTCAGAGATGATGCTTCAATTGAGTATGATGAGAGGGACCAGTAAAATGAATTAGTTCTAGATATACTTCTGAAGAAAAGATACATCTTGGACTAATAATTATATCCTTTATTATGTAAATATGTAGTAACTTTACTCATCCCTTCTTAAGTAATCATTCCCATATTTACCATGGTTCAGGTGTGAGGAGAATGTAGGGAGCTTAGGAAAGATTTGGGTGATTATTAGTTCTTTGAACATTTGATAACTGGTCACTTGGAAAAAAAGATAAGGAATAAAGAATAGAGATTAATATTTAACAAGGCTATTTAGGATTTTAAGCCAGTAATATTAAAAATAGCTGATGTTTATATAACTTTGAGTTTTTTAATCTTTGCAACATGATACACAGAAACACATAAAATACATGTATATATGTATATTTTTTATAGACACATCTATATGTCTCTTTATAAACATATATATATGATACATATGTAATATAATTACATAGCAGTTTAAGATTTGACTTTATGTATGCTATCTCATTTGGTTTTCACAGCAGTTCTGTGAGATATATAGTATGATAATTTTCCTTGTATTATTATTATTATTATTATTATTATTTTCATTGAGGAAACCAAGATTGAGAGAAGTTAAGTGACTTACCCAGGTTCATGTAAATAGCTAAGTGTCTGAAGCAGGATTCAAACTCAGCTACCTTTAACCCCAAGTGCAATATTTGATCCACTGTCCAAGAGCTCTTTTGATCTAAAGAATGGGAGTTGCCAAGTCTCTTTTTGGACATGTCTGTGAGAAGCTGCAGAAATAATCCACTGAATCAAGGACATATTGGGAACTAGTTAAGTAACTAAATTAACAAAGATGAGCTCTTTTAAAGAGAGAGTAAGGTTAGGTTCAAACAAAGTTAATATCTGCTGAAACAATTTTTTTTGTCCCTCTTAAATAACTTAAAATAGTTGGAGGTTTTCAGACACAGGAGCCAAATTGTTCCTTCCTATATTGCACTCAGTCTTTTAATCATTCCAGTATCGAAAGATTTCTTTTTCCTGTGCCTCCTTAGCATTGAGACTGGAATTTTTCTAAGTTCATCCATTGAAATCTTTGTTTCCAAAGTGAGCATTTAAAACTTCTCTTGGCTTTGGGGTATCCCTTGCCCCAATCTATTCATTTTTCTTAGGTTTGTGCATTGGAGTTGGGTGAAGAAGCATTTATCTTTATATCATATGATTTCAATGGGTTGCAGTAAGGGTAGTAAAAGACTCAAGAGGCTCAAATTCTGTCTCTGCCTTACTTTTGCCATCTTAGAGAAGTAACTTTCTCTCTCCAGGTCTGTTTCTTTAATTATAAAATGGGAGGCTTGGGCTAACTCATCTCTCTGGTCTCTTCCAGTGCTTAAGTCTATGAGTCTATGATGCTTCTTTGTCACATTCATGAAGGACTAGAATTTAGGGCTGGAAGTGGCCAATGAATTCTCCCTTCTTTTTATATAGTAAATTTCTAAGGTGGGATTTGAACTGAGGTCTGACTCCAAGCCCATTGTCATTTCCATTGGGCTACCTGGATGCCTCAGAGAATTGAGGTGAGCACTGCAAAGATCTCTTTCACATATATACATTTAGTATAGTTGTACTACTCTAACAACCTACCCCAAGACAGAGGTCCTTCCTTCTTTCCTTTCCCCTTCTTCTCCTTCCCTTTCTTCATCTTCTTCTCCTTCCCTTTCTTCCTTTTCTTCTCCTTTCCTTTCTTCCCCTTCCCTTTCCCCTTCTTCTTCCTTCCTTTTTTTTCTATGGATCCTTGCAGTCTGCACAATTGTAATAGCCTATTGTTGGTTCTTCCTGTCTCAGATTTTTCCTAGCTTCAGGCCAGGCATCAATCAGTCCCTTAAGAAATTTTCCTAAAGAGCAGATCTGATCAGGTCATCCTGCTTACTTAATAAATCCCAGTGGCTTCCTAGTATCTCCAGGATCAAATTAAAAAATAATCTTCTTTGGCATCAAAAGAGCTTTATACCCCTCTTCCAATTTCTTCTCCCCACTTTCTGGTCTTACTACACATTACTCCTCTATATATACTCTTCAATCTGATGACTTTTACTTACTGGTTCTTCCACAAACAAGACACTCCATCTCTCGGTTCTGAACATTTCCTCTCTCTGAACCCCATACCTGGAATATTCTCCCTCCTATGCTGCACTTTCTTCTCTTGCCTTCTCTAAGTCTCAATTAAAATGACAACTTCTTTAGGAAATCTTCCCTGACCTGACTTAATTCTAGTGCTTTATCTCTGTAATTTTTTTTTCATTTGTCCTCTGTATAGCTTGGTTTGTATATTTTTATTTTTCACATCTCCTATTAGATTTGAACTTGAGGGTCAATATTTTCTTTTACTTCTTTTTTTTTTTTTTGGATTCCCAATACTTAGCATGGAGACTTAAACTTTTTTTATTTATTACTTGAAATTTCAAAGCTCAGTCATGGTAGAATCTGAATGCTATAACTTAAGAAAAGGAGTAGACCAGCCAGCTCAACTTTATGTATTCATTCCTTCATTTTTGAGGTTCAGTAAACACTTTTCTTGTGTTTGGGGAGCTAGATTTATTAACTTTTTTTCAGAAGTAATATTACTTTGCTTTGGAAAATTTATAAACTTCTCTTTTCTTTTAGAAAGACACAATGTCCTTCCCTATGAGTAAACAAAGAATGGGTGTGGTTGTTCCAAATTTCAGTGACTTTAAAAAGATCTTCAAAGTTTTCAGTCAATGAATAGTTATTAAGCTCCTCCTCATTCCCAAGCAATATACTAAATCCTGGGAATGCAAAAGGAAGCTGAACCCTCCCCCTCCCCCCAAAGTCCCTACTCTCAAGGAACTCTTAATCTAATGACAGTTGATATACTTTATCTTCTAACTCTTATGTGTTGACTCATGCTAAATGCTTTTTTTCTACTGTGATTATGGTTTGTGAACAATTGTTGGACTACTTCAGAACAAATTAGAATTGGGCAGTGGGTATAAATCAAAACTTTTCACTGTTCTTTTTGGGATAGCATGTTTTCTAAGAAACCTATGAAAGTGAGAAGGATTCTTAAGATTGCAGAAGGTTGATGCATATTTTTACCATGCTTAATGAGATGGAAAGCAGGTAGAGAAGATAGTATAGCATATGGTGGTAGCTCCACATAAACTCTGTTGAGCACATGTGGGTAGCTGAGAGTTAGACAGACAAATAAATCAGTGTTAACCATTACCATCCTATATTCGAGAAAGTTTTTAGTAGCCTGATTTTCCTAGATGGAAGATGTCTGCTCCATATCATCTGTAAAGCTGTACAAAACAAGTTTCAGGAGAGCTGCTTATAAATTCTTGCCTTGTCTGGATGATAATTTGTTTTTTTTTTTCAGAGAATAGAAGAAGAAATGAAGAGACCTAACATTCTGGAACTCTGTCTAACATGTAATAATTGATTGTTAAAGTAGAAAACAAAATTTTCAGCATTGGAAAGAAATGACTGTACTATGAAAGTACTCATTAAATAAGATGGACAGGCAGATTTTGGTCTTGGGTTAACATTCTCAATTATGGATGAAGTAGATTTAAGAAATTAAAGAGGGGCAGCTAGGTGGCACAGTGGATAGAGCACTGGCCCTGGATTCAGGAGGACCTGAGTTCAAATGTGACCTCCGGCATTTAATAATTACCTAGGTATGTGACCTTGGGCAAGCCATTTAACCCCACTGTCTTGCAAAGACTAAAAAATAAAAAGAAAGAAAAAAAGAAAGAAATTAAAGAAAGGGGAATTTGGATGATATGACCTAAGTTTCTATTGTAGAACTTAGCCTAAGCAATAAGAGAGGAAGAAAGAAGAAAGGAATCCCAATAATACAAGCTCAAATGATTCCATTGGAAAAAGAAAGGGGGAACTGTCTAAAGAAAATGATGTAGGAATTTAGGGTATTCATTGGTAAATTCAGATTTTAAAAGTCTGACTCACTTAAAGAAGCAGTAGCAGATAACTTACAATGAAAAAGTATGGCATGTCTTTACAACAATATTAGGAATATTGAAATCCATATGGAATTGAGGTTTGAAGTGATTTTTAAAAATCTAGAATTGTGATTCCATTGGTGAAAAGAACTCTCAGTATGGAAATCTCTCCATCGATGGCGACTGGCAAAGTTTTATAATCTATCACCTTAGAGAGTTGCCTGCTTCACAGAGAATTTAATTAACTCACTATTGGTCAGTCTGCTAGTATTTGTCAGAGGCAGGATTTCAACTTGCGTTTTACTTTCTTTCATATCATCTGTTACACCACAGCACACCTCAGTGAATGTATTGGACAGTGGAAAAGATTGAACTTTTTAATTTTTAATTTTTTTTAATAAGAGGGTTCAAGATAAAATAAATACTTGGAATGAATAAAATGCTGATAACATGACCGTCAAGGCAGTCCTACCCAATGCTCATTTTATTTCTATTTGCTATAACAAGAGTGCTTTTCATACTATGAAGCATATAATAAAAATAGGCAATGGAGAACTGAAACCTAAGATAAATGAGAACATTGTTAAGAGAAAACCAGATTACTCTTCTCATCCCTTTTCTTGACAGGATTAGAAGAATGTTTAGTTAGAAAATTCCCTATCCTTCAGGGATTGGTAGAAGGAATGCAGAACAGTTAATCTAGAGAAAATTTAGATAGGAGCAGGGTGACTAATTCAAATAATTGAAAGACTGTCACTAGGAAGAATGTTTAGATGTCTTTTATCTAGCACCAGAGTACCAAAATAGGAATAATGACTAGAAGTTACAGAAAGGTCAAATGAGGCTAAATCCAATCTTCATCATCTCTGCATAATAGAATCCTTAGCTTCCTTCCAAGCACAATATAGGTTGCATCCCATACACAAGGTCTTTTCTGCTGTAATAATTATCATCCTCTCTCATGTTTGAAATTGTTTTGTTGGATTTATATGTTTTTGTATTTGCTTACCTGAATATGTAGCATCTGCTCCCTGTAAGATGCAAGCTCATTGACACAATGTACATTTTATTTTTGGCTTTGTAGTTCTAGTGTGTAATATGCCGTCTTACATGTAATAGACAATAAATGTTTGAATAATAATAAAATTTCCCAACAATTTAAACCATCTAAAAGAAGATAATGGTTGATAGCTGTGAGTTCATCATCACAGGTTTGCAAGAAGCGGTTCAAGAAGCCTAATCAGAAGGGGCTAGTGTGGGAGACGGTGGGCTCCCCATCATTATTTGTTTTCAAGTGGAAACTAAGTGATCATTTGTGATTGATGTTGAAGAGGAAAATGGTATAGAAGTTAGACTGGATAGTGATTGAGGTCCCTTCCAACTCTGAGGTTTTGTTTGTCTCTTAAAGAAAGGAACCATTAGGTAAAGCTTCAAAATCCATCCCTGGTCTGACTGCTTCCCTAAGCCTGTGCCCCTGTTTCTCTCTGATGAAATGCAAATGAAAGATTGGCTGCTAAAACAGAACCTCTACTCTCACCCCAATTTTCATCCCCAACATTGGTGTATATAGTTAAAGGGATGGAAAACTTGAAAGGTCAAATCAGAAAAGTTCCCTGAGCTAAGTTGCGCAGTAGAAATGCTGACTGACCTCAATGATAATTGAGTTGGACTCTTCACTCGAGCCATGTTGCCAGATGCTTTTATAATAAAGTGAGCAGGGAATGGATTTTTCTGTAATGCAATTATAAGCATGAAAACTAGCTGCTCATTGAAATAAACAGTGAAACAATGTCTTTCACTAACCTGATGGCTTATTGAATGCATACAACTTGAGTGTGTGTGTGTGTGTGTGTGTGTGTGTGTGTGTGTGAGAGAGAGAGAGAGAGAGAGAGAGAGTGTTTATGAGAATGTGTGGATACAGCTCATTGTCTCCATAATATCTAAAACACAAGGACAAGAACTATCTTGCATACTTTGGAGATTTTTTAGAAAGAAGAAAGGCATATTTCTTAAATCTGTATGGAAAACATCTATCGGTCTCCTTATTCTTTATGGCAGGAAGATTGAGTCAGATTCTCTTTGGTTTTGTTTTCTCTCTGAATAAAAGTATTGAAATTGCTTAAGGTAGGAGAAAGATGCTTTCGTAATGATTTCAAACTCTTGATGGCTTGTCAAAGAATACTGCTTGGCTACCATCAATCCCTAGATTAGATAGAACTAGTTGTTTATTTTTTTCCCTTCAGGAAATAAAAGTAAAATACTGCAACTTTCAACCTGCCACACTTTATCTCACTCAAAAGAGTGAGATAAAGTATTCCATTATTGCCTGGTTTATGATGGAATGAGGGGAAAAGTGAACCCTCTGATATGGACAAAAAAGTTACTAATCTGTAACTCTTGCAAGAAACAGACATATTGTCCAATAAAAAATAAAATCTTTGTGTGTTTAAACAGATGGAAAGCACTCTACGATACAGCTCTGAAGATAAACATGAGTATTTTCCTCAGGGAACTTACAATCTAGCTAGAAAGATGAGACTTATACATATAAAGCAATATCTAGCATCTAGTGCTATAATGTTTTCAAGGTTTCAGATATTTAATCTCCATATTTGATCCTCCATCAGTCAGTCCTATGTAGTAGATGCTATTGTTTTTACCATTTCACAGATAAAGCAATTGAGATTAAGAGAGGTTACAGGACCTGCCCAGCTCCATACAATTAATAAGTATCTGAGCATTACAGAAAAATTCATTACCTGCTCACTTTATTATAAAATTCAAATTAATTTCTTCCTGACTTCAAATATAGCAATCTATACACCAAGGTAAGATAAATAGTGAAGTTCTGTGCTTGAGTTAAAAAGATAAATTAAAAATATAATATGAGAATTTCCCCTGAGAAAAAATCGAGTATTTCAGTGGACTTTGGACTAAATAACAATGCACAGAGTCACATGGAGACTAAAAAAATTAACTTGAATTTAGGCTGCATTAAGAAAGACATTCTCTCATAGTATAAAATGTGATTATGCCTGAATTAGATTATATCATATCTGAAATGCAGTGTCAGTTCTAGGCACTAGTGTATAAGGTTAAGTTGGAAATCATGAGAGGAGGGCAAACAGGAGAATTATTTATAACTTTGAGATGATATAACACAAAAAGCAGGGATGTTAAGAATGGAGAGAATTAAGAGGCACATGATATAGGTTGTCTATTTTGTTTGTCTATCTTTGTTTCTCTCTCTCCTTCTCCCACCCTGAAACTAAAAGAACAATACTATTCCTGGCCCAAACTCAGTTTTGATCATACAAATGTGTTGACCTGCTCTATTTCCTACCTAGTCAGATTTGTCCATTTGGTGACCTGGTAGCCCCCTGTTTCTAGGAGATAGGGGGAATTTCATTATATTGACACCTGAACTTAGTGTAGCTACTCAATTGATTTTTATCTCTTAAATTCATTTAAAAATATTTCCCAATTACTTGTAAAAAATTAAAATTGATTCATAAAATTTTCAATTCCAAATTCTCTCCCTTCCTCCTGTCTCTTCTCCCTCTTTGAGAAGGCAAGCAATGTGCTAATATATATGATGCCACGCAAAACATATTTCTTGTATTAGCTATATTATAAAAGAAAACGGACCAAAAACTTAAGAAAAAATAATCTTTTAAAAATGCCCTAACTCCCTATTGATAGGAGAACTGTGGGTTGGAAAAATTGAGAGTCTACCTTAAATCTATTGGATTGACCAGACAGAGAAAATGACAATTGTTGAAAGGGATGTAGGGCAAATGAGACATTAATGCACTGTTGAAGGAGCTGTGAAATGATTCAACAATTCTGTAGAGTAATTTGGAACTAGCAGTGTCACTACCATTACTACTACATATTACAAAGAGATGAAAAACAGGAAGGAAAGGTGCCTATATGAATAAGGATATTTATAGAAGCTCTTTTATGGTGGCAGGGAACTGGAGATTGAAGCAATGCTTATTGGTTGGGGAATGACTGAATAAAACTATTGTATGTGATTGAAATGAGATACTATTCTATTATAAGAAATGATGAATAGGATGCTCTCAGTAAAAACTTGCATGAGCAGATTCAATGGGAAATGTAGTAAAAGCAATGCTGTTGTATGATCAGCTGCAAACGACTTACCTTTTCTCAGCAATGCTGTGACACAATCCATCCCAAAGCCAGAACTGATGGTGTCTGAATAATATTGAATCATACTTATTTTACTTTATTTTTCTTGAGGTTTCTCTTTTTTTGGGGGGGGATAGATAAAATAATAAAATAAAACATCTTTTTAAATGTTTTCAGAAATTTTAAATTCCAAATTCTTTCTCTCCTTCCCCTTTCCTTGAGAAGGCAAAGAAGGCAAATTATATATATATATATATATATATATATACATATATATATATGTATATATATATATATATGTATATATATATATATATATATATTAAACACATGAAGGCATGCAAGATATATGTTCCTATTAGTCATATTGAGAAAGAAACCACAGACCTAAAAAAACCAAAACAACCAAGAAATCCAATTTCAAATTCCATCAATTCTTTCTCTATAGGTAGATAGTATTTTTTTCCATAATAAATCCTTCAGAAGGTTCTTGGATGTACTGCTGAGAATAGCTAAGATATTTAGAGTTGATCGTCATATATTATTGTTGTTACTGTATGTATTATTTTCATGGTTTTGCTCATTTCATTTAATATAATTAATATAAGTTGAAGTCCTTACTAGTGTGGTTTTGCTTTCTATTTCCTCCTGGAGCTTATCCAACTTTTCCTTTAAGAAGTCAGATTCTATACCTATGCTTAGATTGATATTACTTCATTATCTATGATGCCTTTTAGCAAAATATTGCTGTTCTGTTTATCTATTTAAATTAAGTTTACTTTTGCTTTTGCTTTGTCTGAGATCCCAATTGGTTCCTTAATTTTTTAAACCTCTGTTTCAAGAGTGTTCATTATAAACAACATAATTTTAGATTATGGTTTTTAATGTATTTTGCTACCTGCTACTTTTTATGGAGGAGTTCATCCCATTTATATTTATTGTTTTGGTAGTTCATAATATATTTCTCTCTATCCTATTTTTATCTTTCCCCCTCTTTTTTTATCCTTTACTTCCTCAAAAGTCTGTTTTGTTTCTGACCACTGCCTTTCTTGATCTCTCTTCCCTTTTAGAAGTTTACATTTCTCTCTTATCCCCTTCCTCTCTTTGAACCATTTCTTATGAGAGTAAGAATTGGCCATCCCATCACCTTCACTGTAAAAGCTCTTCGTTTCGCATGAAATAATTTTCCTCATTCTCTCTTTCCCTTTCCCCTTCTTTCATTGTATTCCTCTTTTTCATCCAATTGTTTTTTTAAATCATCCCATCATAGTCAACTCACATCTGTCCCTTCTGTCTATATATACTCTTTCAAAATGTCCCAATAATTAAAAAGTTCTATTTTTTTAGGTTTTTGTAAGGCAAAAAGGGTTAAGTGGCTTGCCCAAGGCCACACAGCTAGGTAATAATTAAGTGTCTGAGACTGGATTTGAACCTATGTACTCCTGACTCCAAGGCCGGTGCTTTATCCACTACACCACCTAGCCGCCCCTAATTAAGAAGTTCTTAGGTGTTACAAATACCCTCTTCCCATGTAGAAATGTAGGCATTTTAATCTTATTGAATTCTTATGATTTTTTTAAAAATCTTTTTATCTTCTTAATACTCTTTTAGAGTTTATTTAAATACTAAATTCTTTTCATCAGGATTCCTTAATAGTCCTCTATTTCACTAAATTTCGATTTTTTTCTATAATAATTATATTCATTTTTGTTCTGGGGAGGTTATCCCTGATTGGAATCCTAACTCTGCCTTCTGAATTATTATACTTCAAGTCCTCGTATCCAATATTATGGAAGTTGCTAAATCTTGTGTGATTCTGATTATGGCTCCACAATATTTGAATTGCTTTTTTCTGGCCAATTGCAATATTTTCTCCTTGTCCTGGGAGCTCTGGAATTTGACAGTAACATTCTTCTTTGTGATTTCTTTCAGGAAGCCAACAGTGGATTCTTTGCATTTTTATTTTACTTTCCTGTATGAAGATAAGTCAGTTTTCTTTTGTAATTTCTTCCACTATGGTGTCTCCATTAAAAAAAACAACAACATGGCTTTCAAGTAGTCCAATAATTCTTAAATTATCTCTCTATTTTCCCGATAAATTTTGTTTTATTGTTTCTTGATGTCTCATGGAATCATCAGTTTCCACCTGCCCAATTCTGATTTTTAAGGAATTATTGTCTTTAGTGACTTTTTTTAAACCTCTTTTTCTATTTAGTCAATTTTGTATTTAGAAAGTTTTCTTTAGTGAATTGTGTCTCTTTTTACCATTTATCTAATTCTGTTTGTTAAAGTATTATTACCTTCAGTGCCTGCTGCTAGTGTTGCTTAGGCATGGCCTGTGCTCCGCTCTTCAATGAACCTCCATCATAGTGTGATAGATCTATCCTGCTACATTGTCTTGGACTGGAAAATTATTTCACTCCAATCTTTTGTTAGCTCTGTTCCTCTGAAATTCAATCAGAAGTGATATTTTTAAAGTTATTTTGAGGGGAATTTGGGAGAGTTCAGGCAAGTTCTTGATTCTACCCTCTACATAAGTTTTTATAAGTTCTCCCAGGTTTTTCTGAAGAAATCTACTTGTCATTTCTTATGGCACAATCAGATACCACAACTTGTTTGATCATTTCCTAACTGACGGGCATATACTCAATTTCTAATTGTTTGCCTTCACAACATATAGTTTTTGGTTCATATTTTTGTACAAATTGATCCTTTTCTCTTTTCTTTGATCTCTGGGATACAGGCCTTGTCTCAATTGGCTTTCACATTACTCTGGCTCAAAACTATCAAGTTCAAAACATCTACTAGTATATAGGCATGCTCCACCATAATTATTGACTTTATAGTATTTGAAGAATTGTCATGTAAAAGAGGTATTTGACTTATTCTGCTTCTTTCCAAAGAGCAGAAGTAAGAGAAGCCAGTAGAAGTCACAGAGAGAAATCTTAATTCATTCTTTTTGTTAAACTTATTCAGTTTTTTTTTATTATCCACTATCTAAATCACAAATATATTTTAAGGATGCTGTAGCTTTAATAGTTTCCAAAAGAATAACCTTTAAAGGTATGAAAATGATGTGTGAGAACGTGTTTTGAAGTGTGGGGTAGGAAAAAGAGAGCCGATGAGGAGTCAAAAAGACTGAGGTCCAACTACTAGCCTCATTCCTCCCTGGGCAAGTCATTTTTTCTCAGCAAGCTCTTAAGGTAATAAAATGCATCAAACGTTTGACAACGAACTTATCAAGTCTCAGACAAGGCTCATTATATAAGTACAACTACAAAACAGTTTTCATAGAAATAAAATACGACCTAAACAAATGCAGAAAGAGTAAATGTTCATGATAGAATTCCACTAATATAGTAAAAAAAACAGAGGATGCTATTGAATTAGTTGAAAAAATAATCAAATTCATGTTGAATAACAAAAGATCAAGCACATAAAAGGAAATAATGAAAAAGAAGTAGGAAGGAAAATGATCTGGCATATCTCAAATTGTGTTGCAAAATAGTAATTATCAAATCCATCTGGTACTGTATAAAAATAGAGAAGTAGAACAGTAGAATAGATTAGATAAATAAGACCTAGAAATGAATCCCTATGCAAGTCACAGTATTTCTCACCTCCTCAGGAGTACCAGTGTTGCATGGGCACTAAAAATGTAAAGGAAAGTGGGTAGTGATATGCCACAAGGTGGCACTCTGAGATTGAGATGCTTTCCACTTCCCTTCACCAGACTTCTCAAGGAGCAGTAGACTGTACCTTGCTCCCTGTGACTTCCAGCTTTAGTCTCTTGTCTACTATGTGTTGTCAGGAAGAGAATAACTATGATCCATGGATAATTCAGATGTTTTGTGACTTGGTTCATGCACTAACGTATCTTGTTTAGTCTCATGGAAATACAAAAATTATCATAAGCTATTTGGTCAGTGTACCTTCCATTAAGATTCTTATATACTTCCTTCTCACCTTTATGTTAAGGGAAAACATGAGCTCATTCACATGGCAGCTTAGAGTACATTTCTGAATAGAATCCACACATATAAGAGAAGTGATTATTTATAACCAATGATTTGGGGAGATCCAGAGTGTCCCCTTTTTCTATACTTATTTCAAAGTTTAGTCTTTTCAAGGACATTATTGATTAAAGTGCTTTCTTAACAATCTTGTCCAACCCCCACTCAGGGTGGGAAGACCATTGTGCTCTACTCAGGTTTCGGTAGGGATAAATTCTTTGAATAGATCATCCAAGGCTGCACTTAACTTAGAATTAAAAGACATAAGGTTCAGTAAAATAAGTCCAGCCCTTCATAGCAACATTCATTCTATTCTTAATTGTAAACCAATCAGTTGATTACCACCCTCCAGAACATCCCTCTTCCAAGGGCATATAAGCCATGAGCCCATGACCATGACCATCTTTGCCATTTGAGAGTGCCACTAACCTTTTATTAAAATGTTAGAATTAGCAATAAAATGACTAATCACCTAGAAATTATAGCTTTTGAACTTTTTTAAACACCACTCACTAAAATTCCCAAGCAGTGAGCTTAGGTGCCAGATCTGAAAAATTCATAACTCAGTGGTAGCAACTACTCTTAAATTACACAACTTCACTTTTGCCATGAGAATTGATGCTTCCCAAAAGCCTTGGATTGAGAAAGACTATCAAGCTTCTTACCAGTATTGATGAGTGTGATGAGAAAAAAAAGAGTGATGGAGGACACTATCCTTATCTAACTCCTGTAGAAAAAAAGGTTCTTGGTTGATCTTCAGCTGTTCAAGTCAGGTGGTCATTGGAAGTTCACTCACATCTTCTATCCCACCCCATACTGCTCTTAAGGTCCCAACAACTCATGGTGCAAGCTCATTTTCCACAATGAAAGTATCTTATTATTTTTTTAGGTTTTTGCAAGGCAAATGGGGTTAAGTGGCTTGCCCGAGGCCACACAGCTAGGTAATTATTAAGTGTATGAGACCAAATTTGAACCCAGGCACTCCTGACTCCAAGGCGGTACTTCATCCACTAAGCCACCTAGCCACCCCAAAGGTATCTTATTTCACTCTATTTTTCTCAGCACCTTCCATCATGATTCTCCCAAAGATCCAAAGTTTTTAAAGTTCTTTTAACCAGAATGATCTTATATAACTAACTCCCTTTATAGTTGAAGATCCAAACAATTTACTCTTAGTCTTTTGTTTTTCTGCTTTGATTTGATACCTAGATTTGGTAGGAAAATGAAAGGGAAAACATTGAGGCCTTGCATCTTTAGCTTACAAATAGTAATAATATAATATTCAACAAACTCAATAATATAAACTACTTGGCACAAGAACTTCTGGGAAAACTGGTAAGCAGTTTGGTAGAATATGGGTTTAGACCAGGCACTCCGATTTATATGTTGCAATATGTTAACATAATTAAAAAGAATTAAAAAATCTGCATATTAAAAATCCCACCATTAATAGAAAATATATTATGTATCTGACAATTGTCATCAAGAGAGGAATTAATAGAGAAGAGATCTTTAAATAGACAATTCCAGTTTTTATATAAATCTGTAGATATATACATATACATTAATCTTTACAAAACTACAACAGGCTTAAAATGTTCTTTAGTAAATGGAAAAAAAAACTTTTTTCATTAGAAATGATTTTAGTCAGATATTTCCAGCAGTAAAACTGGAGACAAAATATGTGCCCAACAACTGGGGAATTGATTGAATAAATTGTGTTACAAGAAAATAATGAAAATGATTATGCTGTAAGGAAAAACAAATACAGGGAATTTACTGAAACATAATAAAGCTTATATGAAATAATACATAATAAATGAGTCAAAGCAACAATATATAACTACAACAAAAAAGCAAAAATAAGTGTGAGATTAAGTCAAATGCAACAGACAATATTGGAACTAAATCAGTCAAATTAAAATGTACCTTTACTTTTTCTTAATAAACCGAAACCAAAAGAAGTGGGAAGAGACATGAACTATCCATCATTTTTACTTTGTTAGGCAGTTAGTTGGATGTTTATTGGGAAACATCTGGCATGTCAATACAAAATGTATAAATGATAAAAAAAACCCCAAAATAACAAGTAAACTAGTTCATGAGACACAAAATCTTATGAAGCTTCATAAAAACCCAGATTTTCTAATGTTAAAGGTGCAACTGTAAATATTCTTTAATGCCTTGTATTTGAGTCTGAGCATGGAAACAATTGAAGTTAGTGAAGCTTGTTGAATAAGGGAGGGGTTTAGTCATGGCAGACCTGCTATCTATGACCTAGACCAAGAAATGCAACATGGAAGGAGGGATTGGCAGCCTCGTCCTTAATAGGAAGGTTCCTATGAGAGTGTAGCCACTGGCTACTTGGGTTCAGTTCTGCCTGTGAGGAGTCATTATTCATACCTGGGAAAGTAAGGGTGGAAAGAAAATAAAAATTTATTACAAGAAGTTATAACAGAAGAAAATGGTTGCTAAAGAGAGAGACAAAAAAGCAGTCAAGCAGAGTTGCCTGGGCTAGCAAGTTGGAGAAGACTGCAGAGTGGAGATCCAACCCAGATTTATATGGTCTTCCTCTTATCCAGAGGGTAAAGGGTCCTTACAGGACCCAGAATTAGGTAGAGGGTTGAATAGTAGATCAGGGTTCAAGTTTTACATTAAACGTGGTAGTCAATTTACATCTCAAGAGTGGGAGACCACCCAATTTAACAAAATTTAATAGCCTTTAAGATTACAAATTTTCTTTCTGCTAGTTCACAATCCTCTACATCATCTCCCTGCATTATTAGTATTTCTCCTTTGTCTTGTATACTAGGCAATTATTATAGTATATATCAAGAAAGATATTCTTAAAATGGTCTTTAGTTGACATCATCTAAGAACACATGAGTTATAGTAACAGATATGTATGACTTTCAAAACTCTGCTATACACACAATGGGATCCCAGCAAAGATTTACTACCAACTATGATTGCTACAGGAGTACTAAGTCAGCCTGGAATTATTTCTAGAATAGATTCTCACTTTACAGTATTGGTAAATATTGTTCTTTCCTTCTTGCTTCTTTATCTTATCTTTTCTTTTTCTTTTTTCTTTTTTCTTTTCTTTTTTGCAAGGTAATGGGGATAAGTGACTTGCCCAAGAGTACACAGCTAGGTAATTATTAAGTATTTGAGCCAATTTGAACTCAGGTCCTCCTGACTCCAGGGCTGGTGCTCTATCCACTGCGCCACCTAGCTGCCCCTATTTCTTGCTTCTTTTTAATGCTGCTTATGAAGCAGTCCAAGTGAGAGATGACATTCCAAATAGGTGGCCAATCTTTAATACCCTGAAACAGATATTGATTTTCCTTTGCTGAATTCTCTCCAAGCAGAAGACAACAATGGGATTAGGAGGGATTCAGATACTTACATTTGAGTTGTAGTTAGCAGACTTGTTAGGTTTTGGAGAAAATCCTTTTTGAACACCTCCTCCCTTTCACTACTATGTTTAAAGTTCATTGTCCAGGGAAATAAACAAGTCTTTGTCTACAAGTTGTGAGGTTACACTATTCCTATTCCCTTGTATTATTCTAGTTAAATCTGAGTGATAGTGCATGGAAGGAGATTGTTTAAATTGGAATTCTTCAGGTCTTTATTGTTATGGACACCTCAGTTAACCTGGTGAAGTCTATGGGATACCACTTAGAAGAGTGTTTTTAAGTCATTAAATATATCTCAACTATTAGAAATACAATTCTTCATTCATATGTATAAGGGTATATAAATATATACACAAATATGCTTTGTATATATCTAAATGGAGACACACCTTTAATTTATAAATTTGCATATACTTAAAAATATACATATCCATATTTACATGTTTGTGTATAAATACATTTATACCTCTACATATATGTGCATGTGTATAGCACATGTAGCTTACATGTATATATATATGTGTGTGTGTGTGTGTGTGTGTCTGTCTGTCTCTGTCACTCTTTCAACAAGTAGATTTACATCAGATTAAGAACTTCCTTTATGGGCAGCTAGGTGGCACAGTGGATAGAGTACCAGCCCTGGAATCAGGAGGACCTCAGTTCAAATCTGGTCTCAGACACTTAATCATCTAGCTGTGTGACCTTGGGCAAGTCACTTAACCCCATTGCTTTGCCAAAAAAACTAAAAAAAAATTTGAACTTGGTTTAGGAGGAATTCTACATGGAAGTTGTCTTTTTTTTAAACTGTGTAATATATCTGTCATAGGAGGTCATAGACTTTTTTTCAATGTGGATTACATGAGAGTTTAATGTATTTTTCAGGTGTTGACTATTTCAGATATTCTGTGGGCATGTTCTCTAACTAAACAGATCAGAAACCCCTATGCCTTAGAGACATGAGTTAACATATCAAAAATAATTTATCACTAAGCCCACTAAGCTTCTGGTGATGAATTGCTCCAAAACTAGGTCAACTAATTCTCAGAGGATATTTTTTCCATAGTGTAGCTGCTGATTTCTTGGGTTCAGTTCTGCCCTGTGAAGAATCATGACTCAGACTTGGGGATGCAGGTTTTGGAAAGAAAATAGAGATTAAAGGAAGTTACAGCATATTAAGAAAGGGGTAGAAAAGTTTGAAAGAGTTTTAAGAGAAGATCAATTGGATTGCTGATTGAATTTGGCCAGGTCAGCTGTCCAGGGTTCAGCAGGAGTCTGGAAGGCCAAAGAGGCCACTTCCCGCCTTGGATCTCCTTAAAATTCTCTCCCAGAACCCATGGGAGGAGGTGGTGACCTGGGCATGACCCAAGTTCCTCATTGGAGGTTTTTGCCTTTTGAGGAGGGGTCTCTTTTGGGTGGTTTTCCAGGACCTATGCTCCCTGGCTGCCCCACCAGAAAACAAGGTATCCCAAATCAGGTTGAAGATCAGGCCCTCAGGTGTGGCCTAAATTAGATGACAATGCAAAAAAGAGATTTACAAGGTTTGTCTCCAGCTGATGTCATCACTCCCATGCCCAGTTTTCTCTGCATCAATAGTACAAGTTGTTCTAGGATGTATTTTGCATTCATGCAGGAATGGATATAGGAGATATTGAGAGCTGACTTTGAATTTTGGAGGAGATATATGGAAAAGAAGACAGATTAGTATAGGAGTTGGAAATTTAGGATTATATTCCCAGCTCTGGTGGTTTATGTGATTATGGACAAAAAATTCTTTCTTCAGGTAATCTGAGTTTCTTCCATCTTTAGATGAATATACCTTAAAGAGTTTTTGTAAATATCAGGAAAGATAACATATGTCAAAATACTTCTTTACCATAAGACAGATAAAATATTATTATTGTTGTCGTTGACATCATTAGTTAATGAATTGTCCCTCAGTGATAGTAAGGGTAGCATAGAATGACTAGGCTGGCAGAAATTAGTAGCAGCAGCAGCAGCAGTAATAGTTACCATTTATGTAACACCAATTATGTTAAATTAAATACTGCCTTCTTAGAGACTTATAAACTATCTTGTTGGTATACTCTGTGGAGTTCTTGTCTTTCATTAAGTAGCTTCTGAATTTCCCATTATTTTCATTAAACTAATCCTCATCTTTCTGAGTGTTTTGGCCCCGAAGGGCAAATACAGGATGCCAAATCTCTAAAAGTGACTGAATCTTTGTCTGCTCCACTATAGCTCATATGTGCTGACTTAACTTTCCAGATCAGTGAGAAACTGTGTACGAATGGAGAAGCACTCTAATCTTTTGATGTTGAGTGTCCTGACAGTCATCTTACATTGGGGCAGCTGATTTTGTTAAATGTGAATGATCAATCTAGCCTTCATCACATAGCCTTCATCAGTCTCACAACCCGCCAGTCTTTTGTCCTCATGATGATACAGTCTACTAAATTCCAGTTCTTGCCAATGGAGTGAGGCAGAGTGGTGGGTTTGCCCCTATGATTTTTAACTTGAAGGTTTTCATGATGTCAGATGCCTTCTAGGAGGATGAAAATCACATCAGTGTCAGCTGCTACAAGGACAGTAAATTATTTAACTTGAAAAGGCTACAAACCAGGAAGAAAGATTAAGAAGAGTGACTTTTTGTCCTCAGATGATTACACACTTGATTCAGTCTCTGCAACTGAGATGCAACAGAGTATGAATCACTTCCCTGCCATTTTTATTAATCTTGGCCTGATAGTCAACAACAAAAAAGCAGAGGTTTTCCACCAGCCATCAGTATATCATCCATAAATGAGACTATTGGATACAGCAAATGGAGAAATTTTTGAATGCTGTGGATAAATTCACTCAATATTTGTGAGACCCAGAAAGAAAATGTGGGAGAGAAGTAAGAAGTATCTCAAACTCAAGTTCAACTGAACCACTGTGTTGAATTCATGGTTGTATGCTTGGGAAATGTGGACAGTATCCCATTGCCATTGCAGAAAATTGAACTGCTTCCATTTCAGTTGTTTTTAGGAATATTTTGATGATTACCACACAAGATAAGGTATCAGACACTGAAGTCTTTTCTTGAGTTAAATTGCCAAGCATTCAAACTTTATTGCAGAGAGAACACAACTTTTGGGCTGGGCATGTAGCCCAAATGCCAAATGTACATTTACCTTCACACACCGAGGTCAGAAGAAGCGGAATAAGGTTTTTCAAGGCTTCTTTGAAGAATCTTAGTATCTATTGTGAGACATGGGAGACTGGCACAGGACTGCCTTCATCAAAGAAGATACCTTACTCTATGAGCAAAGAGGAATTGCAGTAGCCCAAAGGAAACGTGAGATGCACACATTTAGAGACATCTCCATCCCAAATGTTCAAATAGACTATTTGTGCTTGACCTGGGCCTTCCAAGCTCATAGTGAACTGATAGCCATAATCAAACACACTCTGCCTTGAACCCGGTGTCAGGATATCACTGATCCTCTCTGAGAACAACAGCTGTGCTAAGTCCTTCACAATTATTATTTCATTTCATTCTCACAACAATCCTGTGAGGCAGAGGCTATTATTGTGTACCAATTTTACTGAAGAGGTAACCACCGAGGCAGAGGTGAAGAGACTTGCCTAAGGTCAAACAACTAGTAAATGAAGCTTTCCACCTTTAGGGTAGGCACTCAATATACCTTGCCACTTAGCCATCCCAGGACCTTTCAGGGAAAGGTGAAATCAGCAACTAAAGAAAACAATCGCTCAATCAGCAAATATATTTATTAAGAACTACTATAGGTCAGGAACTGTACTAGTTGCTTGGGTTGCAGAGATAAGAGCAAAAAATATTTTTAAAAATTCCTACCTTCTTACTCTGAAGTCAATAAATACAATGTATAGATAAATAATTATGTATGGAATGGCCATAAGGTGATCAGGGAGAGGAGAAACACAGAACCTACTGCGGGGCAGGGTATCATAGAGAATACTTCATGTAAATGACAGTGTTTGATCTAAGTTTGAAAGAAAATTAGGAGTTTTGAAAAAATGAAGATGTGGAGGGGGTATATTCTAGTTATAGAGAATAGCCACTGTAAAGGAATGGAGAAGGGAGTTAGTGCTACATTGAGCAATAGCAATATACTGGTTCATCTGGGTTTCTGAGTTCATGGAATGGTGTAATGGATAGAAAAGTGGGTTCAGACCAGGTTGAGAACTTCTTTAAATCCTAACCAGAGGAGTCTATGTTTGATCCTGGAGATAATAGGGAACCATTGGAATTAATTGAAGAGTGAAATAAGATTTAGGAAAATCATTCCCACAATTATGTGGGGGATAGATTGCATGGTTAATCATGTGCTTTAGGAACATCATTTTGATATCCATTCAGAGGATAGAATGGAGTGGGGAAAGGCTTGAGGCAGGGAGATCAATTAAGGTGCAATTGTAACAGTCAAGGTTAGAAATGATTAAGGACTGAACTAAGCTGCCTGAGTGGAGGGAAGTGGATCTGAGAGAGATAGAGAAAGAACTGATGAGATCTGATAGGTGATTACATATGAGGGGTGAGAGTAATGAGCCAAGGATGACACCGAGGCTATAAATCTGGGCGACTGGAAAGAAAGTGCTCTTGAAAAGATGGGGAAGCTTTTGGTGGGAAGAACATAAGAATTTCCATTTTGTATGTTGAATTTGATGTGCCTATGGGGCATCCAATTCAACATGTCAATAGGAAGATTGTGATGAGGACTGGAGTTCAGAAGAAAGACTAGTGATAAAGATATAGACCTGTAAATCACCATCAAGAAATGATAATTGAATTTTTGGATTTTAGGAGTTCCCCAATGAAAGCTTATCAGGAAAAAGATAAGACCTAGGTCAGAATACCCAGAGTTAGAAGTCTGAATATTATATAGTCATATTAATCATGTCCATTAATTATATCATTAATAATATCTCAAAAAAGATAAAAAGGAGTGGTCAGGGAGGCAAGAGAAGGACTTAAGTCTTCAGATCATCTTTTCATGGAATAGAATTATTTAGCTCACAGTTTTCTCTATGTCATTCCTCTTGAGACCACTGAGGACAGGGACTTGTGCATCGTGACAATGGGTAAAGGAGAACGAGCAACTTTCTTTCATCCTATTACCATTGCAGTGAGATTTGCCTGGACTTAGGGAAGGCCATATTGATCATGCACCCATAGGATCAATTTGTACCTAGAAGGGATACTCAGCCTCTTCATCTTAGATTTGGAGAGAGGATAAGCAGCTCAGTGGAATCTTTATAATTAATACATGAAAGAATTGAGATTTTAACCCAGGTTTTCTAACTTCCAAATTCCTTACTTTTTCCCTACCCATACCACAGTGATTCACAGGTCATTTTCCTTTATCTGTTAAATTAACTTTAAAGAATACATTGAAAAAGTTAAACCTAAGACTCTTTAAGGGATCATGCCTAACTTCTAAAATGGAAAATAACAAGCTAAAGAAAAGCTATCAGATCTTTGTATGTTTCTGAGTGTGGATTTGATGGTTACAACCTGGGTATTATTTACAGGAGGTTTTGTTATGCATTATACACATTGGCAGTGTTTCTATGGTATCTAGTGGGCAAATGGAGGTGTGTGTTATCTTTTTCTAAATCTGGGCTGCAGAGGTGGATGTTCCCAAGAGCCTCTATTGCTGGGAAAACAGCTTGTTGGGGCTCTCAGATCAAGTTAATAAGAAGGGAAACATATGCTTGCCCGGCCCTGCTTTAGTTGTTAATGTTCAGGGTCCTCTGAGTCATTGTAAGCAGATAATCACATTGACCACCCAGATGAAAATGATACCTGAAGCACTGGACTGATTTTTTTAGGTATTGTGTTGGTGCTTTTTCATCAGGGTAAGGGTCTCTCTGGGCATGCAGACTGACTGACCTTAATACTCTCTATAACTTTGGACACAAATGATTCATTTCTATCATTAATCAGATCTTCTGAATCACTTTCATACCTGCTAGAATACAAATAACAGAGTGAGGTTTTTCCATCTTAGAATGTTAAGCAAAGACTGGAAACTGATTTCTGGACATTTGAACTAAGAAATCGAATTTAATTTCACTATTATTGATTAAGCTTTTACTTGGTTCTAAATCTGTAAGATTAAAAAGTAGCGTAATCCTTGCCCTCAGGGAGTTTATCATCTAGCAATCTACTGTGTGAGGGTTAAAAAAAGTTTATATCAAAATATAACTTGATGACATACAGCAGTTCTACTATCCACTTGATGAATGACTGTGGGTTTTTTACCAGGACTTCAGAGTTCATCACTGTAAAATGGGTGCAGGTGGACTTAGGTGACTTCGAAGGTTTCTTCTTGCTCTGCTTAGTGCCTCCCTTTTAACAATCACTGAGATTTATAGACTAAATATTATGTCAGATTAAGTAGATGAGGAAACCGAGGCTTCAGAGACTTTATAGCTTGGCTCTGGGAATACATTTAAATAGAATGAGTGCTGGTACTCAGACTCTGATTCTAAATCTCATGTTCTTTCAAGAAAAAAGTAAGTCTCTCTGGTGGAGATCTAAACAATTCAAATTAAAATTCTTAATTTAATTCAAAGTTTGTTTTTTCCTAAAGTTGAAGATTGAGACTTGCATTTTTCTTTAAAAATGGACAATGTAGAAATTTGTTTTATTTGATTATACACATTTGTTATAAAGATTTTATTTTTCTTTTCCTTCTCAATTAAGGGTGAAGGGAGAGAGATAGTCTATTTTTTAAAAATCCAAAGAATAGCTGGATGAATTTGATGAGTTAAAGTTGGCATTTCTTAAAGTTTCCTTTATCCTTTTTGGCTTCTACCTAACTTTTCCCCACCAAGCATGGGATTCACACTCTTGTTCTGCACTGACAGATAAATTCATCCTATATTGAAGAAAATATTAAAAGAGTTTATGGCAACTTCCCAAAACAGCTCTCAGATAAAGGTGCACGTGAATTGAGTATTATTCCTTAAGGACAGAATGTTGAAGTGGATAGAAACGAACCTGAGTCAAGAAGACCTGGGTTTTGGTAGCTGAGTTCTTTTGTTGTCCAGTTGAGTCTACTTTTTATAACCCCTTGGAACATAGCATGCCAATGCTGTCCTTGGAATTTTCATGGCAAGGATAGTCTACACTAGACTAGTTGGCCATTTTCTTTTTCAGTGAATTGAACAAACAAAACTTAAGTGACTTGCCCAGGATAATGCATCTAATAAGTATCTGAGTCTGGATTTGAACTCAGGTCTTTCTGATTTCATACCCAGAACTCTTATCTACTAAGTCCTCTAAGTGCCCCAATCAAGGGATTAAAAATCCCTTAACCTCTTTGGGTTCCTTACCTGTAAAATGAGGTAATTGGACTGGCTGAATACTACGTCACCTAAGTCAGCTAAAAACTAACACTAAGTCTGCGAAAATCTAAGATCTTATTTCCTAGCTGCTTCTAAAACAGTGATTCTCAAACTTTTTATCTCAGGATAGCTTTACACTTTTAAAAATTATTGAAGATCTCAAAGAGCTTTTGTTTATGTAGGTTGTATTATTCTATTCATATTTATTGTATAAAATTAAAACAAACTTTTAAAAACATTTATTAATTCATTTAAAAGTTATAGTAAAGCCATTGCATATTAACATAAACAACTTTTCTATGAAAATAACTATATTTTCCAAAACAAAAAATGAAATTTGCAGTGTTTTTTGCAATTAAAAGAAAAAAAATCTGACTTAATAGAAGACAGCTGGATTCTATCTGTTTCTACATTCACTCCTGATGATGTGTTATTTTGGCTTATTTCATGAAGAAATCTGATGTCACAGAGGTATATGGTTTGAAAATGTAGTATTTAAGTAGGCAAATAATGACTCAGTCTCAATATGAAACTAGTTTTGACTTCACTGACTTTCTGAAAGTATCTCAACATCCTAGGGGGATAGACCATCCTTTAAAGAACTTTTACTCTAGAATAAAATATAAATTCCTTGCTTTAGCATCAAAGGCTTTTACAGCCAGACCAAGCTGCCTTTTTGAGTTCCAATCCCATCTCAGTGACTTTTACTAGTTATGTGACCCTGGACACTCAAAAGTATTCTTTGAGCCTATGTTTCTTCATCTATAAAATGAGGAAATGGGACTTGATGACCCTCAAGGTCCCTTCTCTTTCTAATTCTATGATCCTTGAGTGATGGAATTGTTTTGAATTTTACCTTTGTATCTTCAGAACCTCCCCAAAGCTGTCTTTCTATATAGGCATAGATGATTTTAAATAAAGTTAGTTGAACTGATTTGAATAGACTTTTTTGCCAAATAACATTCAAATTTTTCAAAACGTCTTCTATCTTACAGGTTGAGAGCGTAGAACTAATTCTGCTTTCCCATTTCATTACCCCAGATGAGAAGTAGAGCATTTTGGGAGATCTGCCTTATTAATCTCTAATTGGAAAGCAAACATATTTTTTTTTTCTTTCTTTTTGGTTTTCCCAATGAAGCAACTAGAGTCCAAAGGAACAGAGTCCTGAATAAAATTTACTGGCGCTACAGACTTAGAATCAAGCACTATGTCTTATAATTACCAAACATACTGGGAAGGTCTTTCTAACTATACAATCTCTGCTGATCCCTAGTTCCATCATCTTCAAAATGGAGATGATATTCCTTACATTAGCTGAACTATATAAGCTCCTTGTGAGGAAGGTGTTTAGCAAATTATGATGTGAAATTTATTATAAATGTGAGCTATTCATCTGAGAAATGGGTAGGTGAGGAATTGGACTAGATTAGACAGTTTGCCTGGCACAATGAATAAAACATGCCATTGAAGTCAGAGGAGCTGATTTTGAATCTTGCCTGTAATTATTATTGCCAGTGTAGTCAATCCTTTCTGGAGACAGGTAGGTGGCACAATGAGATGTATGTGTATATATATATATATATGTATATGTATATATATATATATATATATATATAATATGCATTATATACAGTATTTATATGGAGAGATAGAGAGCGAGCTACATTTATTATAAAATGGAAATTTTTGGTGGGATGGGATCATTTCCATTTTTCTTTGTATGCCCACTGCCTAGCATAGAATCTATCATTAAGTAGATATTTGTTGATTGGTTTGTTTTATGATTAGTTTATTTGCTAGGACAATATGAGCCTTAGTGGATGAGACTTCTAATATTTTCTGTTCCAGGGAAATTCTGGGAGCCTTATAATTGTATAAGGTGACATTGGAACAGAATTATTCTGTCAACACATTGATTTGTGTGTCCCTGAATTGTTAGCAGAAGGGAAATATTCAAATATTCTTTTTTGTCCTAGGCAATGTGTGATTGCTACAGTGATTTAAATGGACAAGAAGAGTCTATTCAAAGATTAAGTTGGCATGGGCTTGAGGTTTATAATTTGGGTTCAAAGACTGTTTTCCAACCTTTTATAATCAGATGCTATAATGAAGATAGGAGTCCAGGGCAGAAAGAAGGCATGAGTCAGGAGAAAACAGACAATGAAAAAAACCAGCAGGCTCAAAAATTTGCAGCTGGAAGAAATGACCTCTCCTTAGTTCTCTCCCCTAATTTTGTGGATGTTAACTGAGGCCCAGAGACATGAAGTAATTTGGTCAGAGTCATGGAGAGAGTAATAGCAGAATCAGAATTCAAACTCAGATCCTCTGACTTTAAGTACCCTTTTCTTTTCATTGCACAGAAGAAATTGGCCCCAGGTGAAAGGGGGTGGTGATGAGGAAGGGACTTTGATTCTTCAGTTTCATTTTTTTTCTAATCATCAAAATCCTCAAACATGTTAACTGACAAATTATCTGATCATGTCTTACAAACTTGGTTCTTCCAGATCTATTTATAGTCCAGATATTTATATATCTTCCAGGCCTCTCTATGTATAATGAGTGGTATGATGGTTAGAGTGCCAAGCCTGGAATCAGGAAGACTCTATTTCAAATATGATGTAAGACATTAACTGTGTGACCCTGGACAAGTCACTTAATCTTTTTTCTTGTAGTTGCCTCATCTCTAAAAATGAACTGAAAGAAATGGCAAAAACTACTCCAGTATTTTTTGCCAAGAAAGGCTCATAAAGGGTCAGGAAGTGTTGGATATGACTGAAAGAACAACAATATTGGAGATCAAAATGTTTTTTAAGATTCAGAGAAATAAAGTCTAAATAGCAGAAAGTATTGCAATGGTAATGTACTCAGGAATAGTAAAAGAATACCAGACCTGTAGTCAGGAAACCTGAGTTCAAATCCTAGCTCTGGACATAACTAGGTCAAGGAACATCCTTTCATTGGGCATTGGCTTCCTGAACTAGAGAGAAGCATCATGTCCTAGATTATAGAGAGCTAAATCTGGAATCAGAAAAAAGTTTTAATTTAAATTCTGCCTCTGGCTCTTGTGAGCTGTGTAACCCTGGAAAAGTCACAACTTCTCAAGTCTCTGTTATCTTATCATTAAAGTGGGGATAATGATAACAACCACCTCACAGGTTTGTCTTAAGGATCAAATGAGATAATGTATAATATAAAGGACTTTTCAATTCTTAAAAGTTCACATCAATGTTACCTCTAAAATGAAAGGATTAGTTAAGAAGATACCTTGAAATTCCTTTTGTTTCTCAAAATCTGTGTTTCTTAGAAGCCTATTATCCTTTTTTATTCCCCTTTCCCCCTCCCCAAACACATACTTTAGGATATTCTCAGCCCGCCCCAATTATTTATTTATTCTTTCATTTATTTAATTTATGGATTAAAAAAATAATTTCCTACACACTACTCCTGACTGTGTTGAAGTGTACAATATCCTGAATATCTTAGGACTCTGAACGGGCTAATGACTCAGAGTTGTCATAGATATGTGTGGCTGCATATGAGACTCAGCAAAAGGGAGGCTGTCAAAAAAGGAGATTGAACATGTCTGTCACATATTGGCAGATTCAGCAGGCACAATGTACAAATGGCTTCTACCAAAGACCTGGCAGATTTTTTTTTTTTGATGTCTTCATATCTGAAATCTATAACTTTGATGAATGAGCCTTCTCTAATGTGAGACAAAATGACAGGCGAGAAAGGCCTAATCTTTCTCACTAGCGATTAAAACTGGCAGCCAAGAATAATTCACTTAGATTTGGTGACGATTCCCAAAGTACTTTAGGACTTTTTTTTTTGGAGAGATATACTTGTCCACACCTGGAAAGGCTAAAATCCAATTGTGCTTTCTGGTGAAACCTAGAGAAATGGAATGAAGTATGAGTGTTAAAGTTGGTGTTTTGTTTGTTTTTTCCCCACTTAGTCCCCATAAATGTGAAGAATCATTAATATTTAAAAGGGAAAAGAAAATGTGTATGGGGGAGTTCTAGTTGAGCTATGTACTCATTATTTTACCCTACTTTATTTTTCTCATACATGATGCTCTATTTTATATCTTTGGACCTTTGACAATCTATTTCTCATGAATTGAAGGCTTTTCATTATAATTTTCATTTCTAGTGTCCTTGGCTTCCTTCAAGACCTACTTTAAACTCCATCTACTGAAGGAGGCAGCTAGCATTAATATGTTAACAAATATTATCTAACTTGATACTCACTACAACCCTGGAAAGTAAGAACTACTATTAATCCCATTTTACAGTTGAGAAAACTGAGACAAATAGAGATTAAGTGACTTGTTCAGGGTCACCCAGTTAGTAAGTTTCAAAGGTCAAATTTGAACTCAGGTCTTCTGACACCAGTCCCAGTGCTCTAATTTAGATGTAGCTAGGTGGTGCATTGGATAGAGCATTGAACCTGCGGTCAGGAGGACTTGAGTTTGAATCCAGCCTCAGACACTTGGCACATACTAGCTGTGTGACCTTGGGCAATTCACTTAGCCATGACTGTCTCCCATCCAGGGCCATCTTCAGTCATCCTGATTCAAATCTGGCCACTGGACCCAGATGGCCCTGGAGGAAAAAGTGAGGCAGGTGATGTAGCACAGCAACCTCCTTACTCAAGTCCAATTAATTTGCTTGTTATGGTATCAACTCCCTGATGTTATAGTGTTTTTATCAATATCATCTTCATCACTGAAGGAGGCCTTTTCAGATCATGGTGGATACCAGAATCTTTTACTTTTAAGGTTATTTTCCATCTCCTCTGCATATATCTTGTACATAGGAAGTTGTATATATATCATCTCCCCCATTATAAAGTAAGTCCCTGGAGAGCAGAAACCACAGAAATTGTCTGTGAATCCCAATTAATAATTGCTGGATGATTGATTGATAGTGTGACTGAACTTTATTTTCTTGTACCAATAATCTGACCTGAAGTTGATCCAAGAAGTAGGCCCTAACTTTGCTGATATTTTCTCTCTCTCTCTCTCTCTCTCTCTCTCTCTCTCTCTCTCTCTGTTGCCATATTTTGCCCAATCTCTAAATTTCTAAGTTCAAATATTTTATAGTGTTTTTCTCATATTATCTTCCATTTTGAAAAAAAAAGACTTTCTCCTGAAGGTATTAAATTTCCTATTTTTATATCTTTGAGAATTCTTATTTCCTTTCTACCCTAATTTCATTCATAATTTCCATTTTCATTTAATTTCTTTATTTTTCCTTTGAACCATTTGGGAATGTCTTGTTCTAGTATTTCTGAATGTCACATAGAGTTCTTCTGGATTTTTATTTTCATTATGAGTTTTCACCCTTAGATAGCTAATCAATTTCCCAAAGAAGAATTGAAGTCCATAAGCAAGCACATGAAAGATTTCTACAACTCAATAAGAGAAATTAAATTTAAATAAATCTAAAGTTTCACATACTACCCCTTAAAATTGCAAAAAATGATAAGGAATTGCAATGCATTAACAAATTATTGCATCATATCGACTCTTGGTGGTACTATGAATTGGCAGAATCAATCTGGAAAATAATTTGGAATTATGTGAGAAAAGGCACTTAGAAGCATACTTGCTAAGTCAAAGTATGATAGCTGAGTGTCGACTCTTAGCAGTACAGAAACAGAAAAAAAATCATGTATATCAAGCTAATCAGAATTTCTCTATTGAGCTTGTGTTTTTTAATCTTTTTCTTGAATTCTCAGTTTCTTGCTTCTGCTTTTCTTCCTTACACTTTTGGCTCCACCCATTCCATGGCTTCACAGAACCCCATAGCTCTGGGCTAATGTTGCTGTGGAGAGTAAACACCAGTGGTCCAGGACTGGCTCAAGTGCCCACACTCTTGGGTATAAATGTTCATTTCCTCATAGCCTATGGCCTGCCCATATATTCCATCATCTTTCTTCCAATGCTTACACAGTTCTTGCACACAGTAGATACTTAAATATTTATTGACTGACTCATATTGCTCTTTCTTGGTTCTCCTGAGTAAGACAGAATTATTTACTGCCTCTTATAGAAAATTGGATTATTTTGGCAGTCATTGCTATGGGGGAATGGGCAAGGATACCTATTGTCATACTCAAAATCACAAGCCTGAGACTTTGTTTCCATATATTATGCTTGATCCATGTGGGCTGAGAGGTAGGGATACTGACTTTCAGTCTGAATCAGTAATTATGTGGAAAAGTGGATAGAGTATTGGGCTGGAGTCAGGAAAATGAAACTTTGAATTTGGCCTCAAATGTTTTATTAGCTATGTGAACCTGGGTAAGTCACAATCTCTTTCAGCTTTAATCTCCTCATATAAAATGGAGAAAATAATAATAGCATATCTTTGACATTTTGGATAAGACTAAAATGAAATAATGTATATAAAGTCATTTGCAAGCTTTCAAGTCACTTTTTTTTAGGTTTTTGCAAGGCAAATGGGGTTAAGTGACTTGCCCAAGGCCACACAGCTAGTGTCTGAGGTCGGATTTGAATTCAGGTACTCCTGACTCCAGGGCCAGTGCTCTATCCACTGCACCACCTAGCTGCCCCTAAAGTGCCTTTTAAATATTATGGTGTTGATGTTGTCCAGATGTTTCAGTTATATGTCTAATTCTTTCTTGTCAGATTCTGGAGTGGTTTAACCTTCTTCAGCTCATTTTATTGATGAGGAATTAAGGCAAGCATTGGGTAATTGACTTTCTTAGGGTTATACAGCTAAGTATCTCAGACCAGATTTAAGCTCAAGAACATTGAGTTTTCCTGACTCTAGGTCTGAATTCACTACCCTCTTTCCATTATTCCACCTGTCTGCCCTCATATAAATGCTAGCTAGCAATGATATGGAAGTTCTCTAGTATTCTTTCTTTCTTTCTTATCCTTTTTTTAAACTTTCTTTTCCAACAATCATATATAGAACAATATTAAAGAGAATTATATGTAACTATAAACATGTGACAATGTTCGTTTGAAAGGATAGATATAAAATTTTAGAGGGAAACTTACCCTTTGGTCTGTACCCCTATCTTGGAATTCATTTGGTTTTCTTCTCAGTGTTTAGAATGTTTGTTTCTATAATTTTTATTTTTGTTGTTATTAACCCTTGTCTTTTCCCATTGACTTCTCCCTCCCAACACTCCCATCCCTCATCTCTTTTTGCTTATTTTGTTTATTTTTATTTTTAATTCATATTTTTACTTATTTATACACCTTACTAAAATAGTCTTGTTGTAAGAGTAAGCATAATCCCCCCTCCTACCACAAAAATAAAAATCCTCATGAGAAATAAAGTGAAAGAAAGAGAAAAAAAAATGTGCTTCAATCTGTGTTCCAATCAATCCATCAGCTCTATCTCTGGGGTGGATCGCATTCTTTGTTATAAGTCCATCAGAGAAGTTACTTCTATATTTTTCCATCGTTGATGTTCTGTTGCTAATTGTAATTCCCTCCATCCAATCTTCCCCATTACCATTTGTTATATTTTCTCTCTCCTTTCACTCTGTCCCTCTACAAATGTGTGCTATGGGACAACTGAGTGGCACATCAGACAGAGCACTGGCCCTGAGGCCAGGAGGCCCCTAGCCCACATCCCACCCCAGAGACCCAGCAACCATCCAGCCCTGTGGTCCCGGACATGCCACTCAATCCCACCACCTTGCAAAAAGTAAAAAAAAAAATGTGTTATATCTAACTACCCTCTCCCATGATCCCTCACTTCCCCGTCCCCATTCTCCCATCCCCTTCCTCTCCTTTTTCCTCTAGATTTCTATCCCCTATTAAGTATGTATATTGTTTCCTCTCTGAGCCATTTCTGATGAGAATGACTTGTCCAAAAATTTATACTTCATTCTGCATCTTCAATTCATTACCTCTCTGAAGAAACAGGAGTTTTTGCTCTGTCCTCAGGTTTCTGAAATCATGAATGGTCACACTGCATTGATCAGAGTTCTGAAATCTTCCAAAGAGTTTTGTTTGTGTGTTGTAGTAGCCTTCTCTGAAGTTATTTCATATGATTTTTACTTTATGTTTCTGTCTTTTTATTTTTAGGAGGGGGCTTTTGGAGGATTGGGGGTTACTGTGGATTGCTGAAAATAACTACTTGACTATCTTGCCTTTTATGTTCAGGTTAATATTTTAAAGAATTGAGGGAAGAAAGCTATCTCTTCTTGAAAATTTCTAATCTTTTAATGTTGTTCTGAGCCCATGTCTCCAATTCAGTTTCTTCCCATCAGGGAGGACTTAATCTGAATAAGGGGTCTTGTGTTTATTTCTCTCACTTTTTGAACTGTTGGGAATTGTATGGATTAAATTTTAAATTAGTTCTAACTGATTCAAAGAAATACTGAGCTGTTGGTCAGAAGACATTATCAAATTGAGTTAAGATGACTAGCCAAGAACTGTCACCCGACTGTTGGTACAAGATTGGACATGTTAAATGTTGAGCATTTAAATTATTCCAATACTCCTGGGGACATTCATTTGGTAAACAGATTTAATTTTAGCTTCTCCAAGTGAGCACTGAACTTATAGTGCTGGGCACCAAGAAGATTTTTAAAAGTTAAATAATGAATGGATGAATGGAAAAAAAAATTAGGTGATTACTATTTGCCAAATACTATGCTAAGTTCTGAAAAAAAGTAAGCTGGTTCTTTCCCTGGAGGAGCTTTCATTCTGATAAAAAAAATGATAATTTTTGTAGAGCAGTGGTGATTGGGACAGTGAGTAAAGTAGTAAGTAGGCAATTGATTGGCATGTCCTTTCCAGGAATGGTAGCACTGTATTGATTACTGTTCCTAAAAAGAGGAGGGAGTGAAGCAGGTACAGGTGTTGGCCATAAATGCTTATGCTGGGCACATTAGTTGTAGTGAATCTCAGGGTCCTGAGTGGGAGCTGGGGGAGAGGTGCAGAATGCAAGTAGAGGCTAGAGTTCAGGACCAGGACATGGGGATGTCTGAGGAACAGAAGTCACCTAATTGTCCCAATAGAGTTCATGTAAGTAGTTTCACAAATTATTTTATGCAATAGATGAAGTGATATGTTGATATATGCATCAACAAATCTGAACCAAATAGTTTTCATTGCCTGAGGTTGGAAGGATCATTACTACCTGGGGGATTAAGGAAGGCTTCATGGCCAAGGTGATTTTGGAACTGAACTTTATACAGATAGGATTTCAAATGAGAACTAGAAGGAGGAGGAGGAGAAAGTACTTTCTAAGCAGAGCAAACTGGGATAAACTGGGTTTGGTTAGTTTAGAGAAGAGATGACTAAGCAGCCTTGAAGTATATGAATAGTTACTATGGGAAAGGAAAATTGAATTTGTTCTACTTGCTTGTAGAAGGCAGAATTAGGAAAAAGGAATAGAAAAGTACAGAGATTGAAATTTCAGTTCAATGTAGAAAAATACAACAGTTGAGTGTAATGGGCTACATTAGAATGCAATTGGTTCTGGGAACTGTGGGAAAATGGTGGTAGGAACTCAGATTCCCTATAAATTTCCCAATAAATCTCTTAAAATGAAGCAGAAGGAACAATGATAAAGAAAAAACAGACAGAGACTCCTGTTAACTCCTTCATTCATGCACAGAAAGATCGACAATCCTGTGGAAATCCTGAGACAAATCAAAATAGGGGGAAGGGAAAACATTCAAGAAGCAAAGTCACATAGACAAAATCAAGACCAACTCCTGGGCTCCAGTCACTGAAGAAACCCGAGCTAGGCCAAGTGTCCAAGCTAGACCAGTGTCCAAGCTCAACCCATAGTTGTTTGGCAGCAGCTAAAAGGAGAGACGAACTTGAACTATGTATATTGTACTATAATATTGCAAAAGGCAAATGACAAAGGCTCATAAACTAGGCAGAAACTGAGTATAATCTGACTGGAGAAAAAAAATGAACCTTTAATGAAATACATTCAAAAAAGGCCTTTAAAAATGAAAAATAATCATAGATTAAAATTTTAATCCTTAGTAATTGGTGGGTCAAAGAGCAAGCAGATGGTTCTTCATCATTAGATGTCTTCAAGCACAGACTAGATGATCACACATTGTATATGTTTCAGAGGAGGTTTTTGATTCCTTTTGAAAGCTGTGATTTTGAGTAAGCAGAGGCATGGGGGTATATATATGAGGGATGGTAAGAAGTCCAATTAGACTAGAGCGTAGTACACACAGCAGGTAGAAATATATGATAACATTAGAAAGGTAGGCTGAACTCTAGAATGAGAGAGATTTTTCCCCTCCTTTTGCTGGAAATGACAGCCTTGGTGAGGGAGGCAGGGATGTTGGGATATATCTAAGGACAGCTGCTTATTTACTTTGCTAGGCAGATACACCTGAGTGCTCTGATGCTTCCTTCATTTGTAGGAAGCTGCTGATATATCACAGCACTCCTAGTTGCATCTGAAGTTCATGTCTCACCAGGGTCCTAGGAGAGAGAGGCACGGAAACTGGAGCCCCTCAGCAGCTGGGAGAGCACATTTCAAATGTGAGCTCATGTCTCAGGGAAATCTATCAAGTTCAAATCTATGAGGCTTGCATTTTATAAAGCCAAGTGAATTCAAAGAAGAGCAACAAATCAACAGAGAGACAACCTTGAAAAAGTGGTGTCTGGCACAAGTCCCTACTTGGTGGGTAGTGTAAAGACTGCTAATGTAATAAATGGGAAAAGATGTTGCATGGAAGGCATGGAATTTGAGAATTAAAGATTTTTACTGGAAGTCAGAAATATGGCTCCCACTGATTTTATTGGGCCATAAGAAAGATTTGTTTGCATTTTTTTTCCTATGCAGGAGGAAGTCTCATAAAGAATTTCCCAGTGGGTTCACATTCTTAAAGTCATTTCTTACTTCTCTGTAAGTCACTCCTCCTGTATAAACCTGACGTGTTTAATTACCCATGTAACGCATTGGTGGCAAATGGGCTAATTAGGCATTTGTAGGCCTCTTACCACAAAGGTTATTATTTTGAATGATGAAATCAGTTGGGAGTGAGATCAGTGCAATTGAGTGGCCAGAATGAAAGGAATGGAACATTTAGCCCTGAATTTTATGTCTCATAAACTTAATTTGGAAGATATTTTCAAAACTTTATTTATTATGAGATTAGTGTGTGTCATAGTAAATGCTATTTAGCCTAATAGATTGCTAAGCTTTTAGAGAGGGGAGAGAAAAGTGGAAGAATGAAACACAAGAAAATTTAAGCTATTACAGTAAATTCCTTTCTTTCTCTCTCTCTTCTCTTTCTTCCATTCAGCTATTTATTTCTTAGAGGGGAAATCAACTTAGGAAATTACAGTAAATTGGCTTCTGAAGACACAACATTTTCCATAAACACACACACACTCTGTGTCTCTCTCTGTCTGTCTCTCTGTCTGTCTCTCTGTTTCTCTCTCTCTCTCTCTCTCTCTCTCTCTCTCTCTCTCTCTCTCTCTCCCCCCCCCCCCTTTTCCAGTTTGCTAGTCTTCTCCAATGTCCTACTAAGATAAATGAAATGCTTCAGCAAGGAGATGGACCAGGTAAGAAAAAAAGAGGTCAGATAAAACACTAAAATATTCATAGGACACAGGTACACATCAAGCTTCAGGAGAGATGGGAACAGGAAGAAGCAATTGCTATAAAGAGGGAGAAAGATTAAAACAAAAACCATAAAAATGAGTGTTTGGCTAATTCACCCCTGTATTAAACGTTTTTTCACTGATGTGACTTTTATGGGAGACCAGTATCAATGAGTGTAATTTAAATGATACCACCAAATTCAGATGAATACTAACGTCAATGCCTTTCTTCTTTTGGAATGTAACTTTAGCATGTTTTGTTAATTAAGGAGTTGACCAAGACAGCAGCCTGAACTTTTATGAAATACAAATCTGAAAAGACTCTAAGACAAGGGTGGGAAGGTAGGTGGGGGATTCCTTTCCCTCTACTGAAGAGCAATCTACAATTCTACCTTTACAAGAAAGAAATTTCAATGCAATTATACAAATATTTGAGAACCACGCTATAATGTTATCTATACTTCATTTATTTTAAAAGGAGATGGTAAACTTGCTGATATAAACATCCCCTTTGAGGTTGTTTTCATTTTTATTTGCTTGCTTTTTGAGAAAGGGAAAGATGAGGGTTAATAAGATCCTAATTAAAAAAAAGGAGTCTAGTCAGTTATGACATTTAAACCAAAACAAGGTTCAAGTTTTCTATCACTATATTTGCAATTTTACCAAAAGTGGTATAAAGTAAATGAAGAAAGAACAGGACTTATGTGTACAAGCTGAGTATATAAAAATTTTAAAGTTTTCAAATGAGACTCATATTTCTATCTCATCACATCTGTTTAGTGTTAGATTTTTACAAATATTATTTTTATCAATGAAAATCATTGAAATTTTAGGAAGTTAAAGACATTATTTTTCATTATAGCATAGTTAGTAAGACAAAACTAGAATTTGAACTGAAGTCCTCCTGACTCCCAATTCATCTACTATCTATTTTACCACCAAGTAGTATGTAAAGCTATCAATATAAATTAGGACCTTAGTGTTTAACTTTAATCCTATCTACCCTATTCTAAGTAAGTGAATATTGAATGGTACTTTACAGTGGATTAGCCAAGATTTTGATGTTTATTTTTTTTTAGTTTCTAATTAGAACAATTAAAATTTTACATAAACTCAATTGGTTTCTTCATTTGTACTGCCTGCCTATTTCATGTTTGCTGTGAACATGAAATAAATTAATAAATGTTAAGCAATTTTCAAATTATAAATTAGTGCTATATAAATGCCAGATGTTATTATCATTATTGTTCAAGGAATCACAGAATTTCAGAGTTGGAAGAGACTTCAGAGACCATTTCATCCCATCCAGTCCCTCACCATTATGTAACATGGCTAACAAATAGAAATTCAGACTTGACCTGAAGACCTTTATTGAGGAAGAACTCACTTAGTCTTTTCTACTTTAGGATAGCAAATAATGCTCAGAAGTTTTTTCTTCAAATCAGACATAAATTTGCATTTCTGTTATAAAATAATAAATGTTCATTAGGGGCAGCTAGGTGTAGTGGTAGATAGAGCACCAGCCCTGGAATCAGGAAGACCCGAGTTCAAATCCAGACTAGTAATTGCCTACTTGTGTGACCTTTGGAAAGTCACTTAATCCCATTGTCTTGCAAAAAAATTGTTTACCAGTAAGATATCAATATATTTATTGATATTATAAAAACTTGAAACCATTAACTTTATAGAACACCAATTAACACAGTCAAATATTGGCTAGGTGACAATCAAATTTCCTAGCTATATGCTATATGACCTTGGGGAAGTAGCTTAAACTCATTACACATTAGTCCCTTCATCTTTTAAATGGTACAGAGAATCTCATATTACTGTGAAGAAATCACTTAAACCTTAAAGCACTATATAAATGAGACTCATTATTGATATTCCTCTTCTTGCCTTGCTGTCAGAAAACCAAAACAGGTATAACTTGATTTATGTAATAGGTTTGTTGTCTTTGAGAAGGAAAAAAAAGTTGAGCACCCACTTTGGTTAAAGTTGCAAAGAAACATGTTTTTGCTCTTCTCATATCTTGAAATCAGTCAATAAATGTTTATTAACTATCTTCTATGTGCCAGGACCTGTACAGTGTGCTGAAAATAAAAAAAGAAAACAACCCAAACTTGCAGTCTGATTGAGGTACACACCATGCTATGATCAAGCAAACTATATGCAGGATAATTGGAAATCATTTCTTATCAATTTGGGAAGATGAAAATAAATGTTAAAATAAAATAATGACATGAAACATTAGATACTTGCCAAATGTACTGATCTCTTGATAAACCCTGGAAAATACACAGAAACAGAATATAATATATTGAAGTGCTCAAGGTTGCTGATGCCATAAAGATGAGAAAATTATTAAAGTATCTAAACTGAACTTATTTCATTCTTATTGTAAAGGTATTAAAAAATCTCACTATTTAAAGAATTCTACAACTTACAATAACAATGCAGTGAATCTTCAATGAAAGTTAGTAATCAGAATAATAGAGTTGGGTCCCTCCAGAGGTTGTAGTTACCTCTTTATTGCAGATCATCATGGGTAGGCATGATGAATACTTTTTTGGAAGGTTGAAGATAGAATTCTCACTTAATAATGGTCTGGATCTAAATGACTTCAGATGTTTTTCATCTTTTTTTTTTTTTTTGCAAGGCAATGGGGTAAGTAACCTGCCCAAGGTCACCCAGCTAGATAGGTATTAAGTGTCTGAGTCTGGATTTGAATTCAGGTCCTCTTGACTCCAGGGCCAGTGCTCTATCCACTGTGCCTCCTAGCTGCCCCATTCAGATGCTTTTCAAACTCAGAGTTATAATTAAATGAATTCTAAGGTCCACCTTTTCTCTGTAATTCTATTTTGGAGAGGGAACAGACTTGTTTTGTTCTACTTTGGAATACTTAGTTATAACTAATTTGGGAGAGTGACAAAGAAGCAGATTATGTTTCACCATCAAAAAGAAAAAAAATACCTTCAAATAGGACATCTAGGTGATGCAGTGGATAAGATGATTGGGATGTTAGGAAAACCTGAATTCAAATTTAACTTTGAATAGCATAAGTTGTATGATTCCTGAGCATGCCACTTAACCCCTATTTGACTCAATTTCCTTAATAAGATGAAAATGATAGTTACACTTACTGGGAATCAGGAGTCATCAATTATATTCACAGTTCCTTCACATTTTTGGGACTTTTCTTAATCCAACATCTTTGAACTTGATTTTTAAAAAATAAGTATATTTTAATATAACTGATTTCCTTTGTAATCCTATTATATATATTTAAAATATTATTTGAAAAAGGATCTCATATGCTATATCAGAATACAAAAGGATCCACTACACAAAAATTGCTAAAACCTCCCAATCAAATCCAACTCTTTTATTTGACCAATAAGGAAACTGAAACTAAGAGAAGATAAATGATTTACTTAATCTAACTTCACTCATACAATTTCTTTGGCATGAGTATTCTTCCTCTAACAAAGATCCAAATTCATGAGACTTGCCCCAAATTTCATATTCTACAGTCAAATGTTTTTTGACTGATTGACCCTGATGATAAACCTTTCTGAAATAATAGCAGACAATTCATCTCTGAATCAGATTCCTGAGTGGACTCTCTTTTATTTCCAAGACATAATAGAAAGAGGACTTATTGGCAGTCAAAGGGCCAGAGTTCAAATTCTGACTCTGCTATTTACTACATGGGTAACCATGAACAACTCATTCCACTTCTCTTCGTTTCTTCATATAGAAAGCAAGGAGACTGGACCAGATAATCTCTAAGATTTCTTCCAATTCTTTGATAATGTTAACTGTCATTGATATAGCACTTTATAAAGCCCACAATTCAGACTAAAGCACCAGATCAAGACTTATTCTTATTTCTAAAATAAAAATAATAATTTCTTCACATTCTATTTTCTAGTACTGTTATAATAATCAAATGAAGGGAGCACATGAATACAAACTGAAGAGAAACATTAGGTAAGGTATTACTTTTAATAGTTTAGCCTTCTCTCTCTCTATTCAATTTCCCTTTCCTATGAACAAATATTGCAGCTCAGGGAACAGAGTTATGATGAAATGTTCAATAGAGACCAAATTAGATTCAGACAGAAATTTTAGCAACCAGAAGTGGGGATGGAGTTAAGGAGAGTTGGATAGCTTTGAGATAGGTATTAAATTTTTATTTTCTTCAAATAGGAAGGTACAGGAAGTTTAGACTTCTGTTTAGGGAAATGAGGCTATTTTTAGTAATATAAATTGTTCAAATTGATACAAAATTTTAAAATAATAAATATTCTGCAGGTATAAACTGCTTGTCCATATAAAGACCTGTGTAAAAAAACAGAAGCAAGCTATACTTGACTTCTATGCATAAGAAATCCGTGGGTCACTCCAAACAGGGAATATGATGACCCTGAGTGATCACTGGCAAGCTTTCACCAGTGAAGAAGACAAGAAGTTATCATTCCTTCTAGAGGGAGAACAAACCTTTGCAGCATCTCTGAAGGCAAGGTTATTTCTTTCTCCAAAGTCATTATTTCAATTGTGAGCTTTGTGGAAATTGTGTTTACTTTTATTGGCCAAGTCAATAATGAATAGACAAAAAACTAATACGATTAAGGCTGTTTTTTGCCCCAAAATATAATATTGCTATTAAAGTTGGGTAAGGGTAGAAGCACATTTGTTTGAGAATGAATCGACAGCTCATGAGTACGAGGAGTCTTGAATTTTATCTTTTTTTTTCAGAAAGAATCCAGATGAATGCAAGAAGGCAATGTTGGATCATCATCTATATCATATAAAGCCCATAAGCTATGTCTAAATCCTATAATCCTATCATAGGTACTTTTATCCAGGTCAGTCAAGACACTTCAGTCTGACTTATCATCCATTTCCTGTTCTTGTCACAGGTTAAAAAAAAGGAGAGATCTATGGCAAAGGAAGAAGCTTAGTTCCTCATAGATCCCAGTGCAGATTCTCAGGCCCTGTCTCCATTTTTCAAAATATAAGTAATTGTTCACTTGAAACTTTCCAGTCATAGAAAGAACTTAGATAATAAATTTGATATCAATCCACTGTACATGTAGCAAACTAGAGGTAGCATCCTTAAAAGCTACTATTTGACATTACAAGAATGACAAACTCATATATCTTCTGATCTCCTTCATGGAAATAATACTTGGCCCAGTTCAAAGAAAGTAGAGAAAAAATGAGCTGAGTGTTCCCTTAAGTGAAGTACTTGAGATCCTCAAGAATACTCTTTTCCAAGGATCCCACTATATTTTGACCTGTATATAATTACAGGATGTAATCCTGGGAAGAGACATTAGGGATCAACACCTAGCAACCTTTTATTTTAGAAAGGAAGAAACAGAAGCCCAGAAAGGTCAAATGATTTGACCAACTCACTCAGGTAGCAAGTGGTAGAGCCAATATTCAAACTCTGGGTTCTGACTCCAACTGTATTGTTTTTTTACATGCTCAATTGCCATCAAAATTAAAAATCAGATCCCAAATCCTTAATTCGTATACATCATACATTTTTAACAATAAAATCAACCAAATTAAACAAAAACAAACTAAAAAAAATTTGCTCTGACTCCCTTCCCCCCTTTACCCTTTGTCCTCTAATAATCAAAGCATTTTTGTTACCTGAAGGTAACAGTAAAATAACCTGAAGGATCAGAGGTACTTGCATTCAAATATTACCTCTGATGATTAACATCTGTGTGACCTTAGGCAAGTCACTTTACTTTCTTGAGCCTCATTTTCCTCTTTTACAACATGAGAAGGTTGAATTTATGGCCTCTGAGGTTACTTCTACCTCCAACTTTCTATGATCACATAAGTCAAACAAACCAATTCCTACATAAAGGAAAGAATGGTTAGCACATTTTATAAAGCTTGTTTTTGCATATATATATATATATATATATATATATATATACACACACATACACACACAGACACATATTTTCACAAGGATAATTGTTCAAGAAAGGCCTTCTGCTTTGATTATGACCTTTAGTAAATGAAAATTTGATTGCATTTCCATAAGTATGTTTGCATTTTTTCCATGGGAGGCTGTTCAGTAATCACTTTCATGCATTTAGGATTCTCATCTGAACAAGAGGCTTTATATAAGCTAGGATTTTATTAGCTTGAAAAAAAAAGCTTTTCTAGAAGAATAACTCTTGAAAGTAATCTACTTTCTTGCTGGTACAAATATTAACCAAAGTGTAATATTCAGTTTTAACACATATGCAATTATATACTTTGATCTCTAATAACTGGGCTCTAGAATTTATAAAGTATTTTGCTTTTCCTAAGTGTTTATGGAAGGTCCCACAATTTTCCCCATCTTTATACATGTTCCTTTTACAAATTATCCATTCAGACTCTTTGGTGTTGGATTTGTTCCAGAAACACCCATGTGTTTTTGCAATATTTGCTATTTCCTGGATGACTCATTTTCTGTTTCTGGCTGATTGAAAAGTGTTAGAGATCAGCAAGTTGGAACCTGACAAAGCATCAGGGATGGAAAATGCTCACAGTAGGACCTGCTGACTTGATTGTCTCATCACCATGGAGACTCTGATGGGTCAGTGTACCCAGGTAATGAGATGGCTTAGTTCAATTAGAGTTTGAAATATTCCTCCACCACTGCATACAACATTTACCAAAAAAAAAAAAAAAAAAAGAAAAAATGTCTAATAATAGGTCATACTGTCCTATAGCTGTGGCACATCACACTCTGCATATATGTGTAGAGTAAACTCATAAATGGGAAGCAGACAGTTATGAAATCATACATTTCTTTTTGTCTCCCTCCCCCCCAAAATGCAGAAGTCTTAAATATGTTACTACTAATAAAAAGTATGGCATTTCTAGAAAAATAGTATGTTCCATTAAGGAAGAAGTTTACATTTTTATTAATAGTAGTGATTTATATAGAATTAGTTTTATTATACTTTATTTGACCATTTTTTGGTGCCAGTCATTGTATATGGACAGTCTAATGCTACAGTGATATTCAGTGTCTGGGGTTTGCAGCATGTATTTTGATGGTGAAGCAGACTTTAGGTTGTTACATGAGTTTTCTTTAGACCATAAGGCAACTATGAAGACAAAGGGAATGCTGTAATATTTTCTAAGATATTACTGAGGATCCTGCCAATGTACAAAAAAAATCAGATTTAACATGATAATCAGTGCCAACTTTTTTCCATGGTGATAACACTTTGCCATGGTTCATGGCGATGAAGTAGGTTGGAGACCCTACTAATTCAAATCTGTATTAAGAAATATTTAGGCAAAGATCTCTTTGGGGTTTTCACCTTTAAGTATTCTTTATCATCTCTCACAAAGTTACTCTTTCTCCTTGTCCTTAGGCTAGATGGATTATAACTTTAACATCACCTCTATCTTACCCATTTTTGTTGTTGAGCAATTTGACTTTAATGTAAGTCCCAGAATTTGATTTTCTGGGTCTTTAGTAGCTACGGCTGATGAGGAGATAGGAACTCCATCACTAGTTCAGAAAATATCCAGGTCTCATCTCTAAAAAATATCCAGGTTTCATCCAGGTCTGCTTCCTTGGACAATGGCTCTAGGTGCTGGACAGAAGCAGAGATGGTAGCCTGGGGGACAGGGGACCAACAGCTACTTGGGAAGCTCTTGGGCTCAAGGCTCAACTGCTTATACCTTAACTGATAAGAGGAAGCAGTATTACGGAGCCCTTATTCTACTCACCTGAACAACAGATAGGTGATGGTTACAGGGAAAGTCTGGAAAAGGGGATAATGGGTTGGAGGTGTACTTACTTAATATTTCTGGAGTTTTGGGATTTAGGATCCCAAAAGAGGATTTAGGATCCCTGGGTTGTCCGAGGGGAGATAATGTTCAAGGTTATGGCAATGTTTTTGGATTCACTGATAAAGGCAGAATCCTTTCTCTTCCTCAGAGTTTCTGTCTACATTTATACATGACAGATTAAGTGACATGCTCAAGAACACACATTTAATAAACACTAAACCCTGGCTTAGAATTCCTAGTTCAGTACTTTGTTTACACTAACATACTAATTAATCTCATGGATAATTCCAGGCTCTTGGCATTATTGAATAGGTAGCGTTGCATGGGTTGGGAACTCATGCTGTTCTTTTGGAACCTGGGAAGAACAGGGGAGGATGCCCATGCTACCTATAAGGATGACCTACTTTGGTAAGTATTCTGCATTTGATAAAATGAAAGATAAGTCCCTAGAGAAAGTACAAGAAAAGAGCTCAAAACTTCAAGATAAAAGGAAATCCAATGTTCTAGATAAGTCCATTTTTTTTCCTTTTCCGGAGACATGTGTTTGGATAAAAGGATTATCTTTCATTAATACCTTTCCCTATATTTATTCATTAAATTTATTAAATGCCTATCATTTGGAAAATTGTATAGATTAAAGAGAATCAACTTTGTGGTCTTCTGGGTCTGGATTGCTATCACTATATTGCATCCCACATGATATATCCAGGATATGTGACCAGGGATAAGTTGCTCAATATCTCAGTGTCCTAGGCAAGTCTCTAATACCCTGTTTTATGGTTGAAGTGCTAACAAATATTAATGGAAGAAGTTTTTACACGAGTTCCCCTACCAATAAAATAACTGCTCTGAATGCATATAAAAATGTGCTCTGAATGCAAAACACTATGTGAGGTAGTGGGGATGAAATAGAGATAAGTGGGATGCAATCCTCCTCCTCACAAAACTGAAAATCATATTACTCTAAATACTATAATAGAAAGTAAAGGGTGGTGAGGGCATAAGGAAGGTAAAAAGTACTAGAAGTTCAAAGAACAAATCTTACTGAGGAAATCACAGACGGTTTTGTCAGAGGCTGTATTTCAGCCTTCAGCCTTGAAGGATGTTATAGGCTTTGTTCCTGGGACCCAAATGGACATTTATGACAGGGTCCATTGAATGAGCATCATCAAAGGTGAATAGGAAAATTCAAAGGTGACTGCTAATTAAGATCTGGGCCTGACCAATCTCAGATTCACCTATTTCAACTCTGAATATTTCATTGAGAAATCAGCATGTTATATAATTATAAAGGTAATTTTATAGGGCAAAATTAAATGAAGTTTTAGATTGACATCATATGAGTTTTAGACATGAATCTACTGGTGTTTCTGATACCTAGTAATTATGGTTCATGATGAAGAATCTTCCCTGGAGATTAGAGAAGTTGTCAGGTCTTCTTGCTTCACCTCTCTTTTCCATTATTTTAAGTGGCTATTCCCTTCCATTATGGAGTCCTTGGTGAAATATTGTTTTTTCTTTTTGGTGATTCTTGTGACTACATCCTCTATTATCTGTTTTTCCTTCTCTTCAATAACAAGAAACAAATTTATTTTTCTTTAAAAATAAAAATATAACATGTCACTCAAAAGTAAATTTGCTTGGGTTTTTCCCCCTTGATTTAAAGCTGTCTAAGCTTAATGACAAATGAGCATTCATTTAATAAACTGTGGGAGAGAGCCAACCCTAATGGTAAATTTTAAAACTTGAATGGGCCCACATTCATTATATATTTTTCCATTTGCTAATCTCATAATCCAAGATAAGTAATTTCAAGAATTAGATATGATAATTCTATCTTTCCTTGCCACCATCCCATTTCCGACAGGTGTATAACATAATAAAACATAACATTCCTAATTGGATTCTTAGTTCTGAGATAATCTTCCTAGATTGTATCTTGTTACAGGTAGAAGAAACCAGATTTCCAGTCTGAGCCTTTCTCTGTTTTGGTTAAAGAAACTGAGACTCAGAGTTTAAATGACATGGTCACACAGTTAATGACTTGGTTTAGATGTTCAATTCAGAATTTTTAGATTTCAGCAAAGGGTTTGAGAAATTCTTTCATATTTTTTAAAAATTTAATTTTTTTTCAAAATTTTATTTATTTAAGGCAATGGAGTTAGAGTGACTTACCCAAGGTAATTCAGTTAGACATTTATTAAGTGTCTGAGGTAACATTTGAACTCAGGTCCTCCTGACTCCAGGGCCAATGCTCTATGCATTGCACCACCTAGCTGCCCCTTCCATATTATTTTTTTTAAGACAAATGTTATCAAAATGATTTTATAGTTAGCTGAATTCTAAATTGGTTGAATTATTGCACTTGAAGAGGTATTAAATCATTAATGATTTCTTGGAAGGAGGTCTCTAGTGATATGCTCTCAAGTATTTTTGTTTGGGCCTATAATATTTAATATTTTTTTATCAATACCTTGGTTGAAAGGATCTATGTTATGCTTATTAAATTCTAAGTGGCATAGTTGAGAAGAATAGCTAATACACTGGTCATGATTCAAAAAGTTCTTGAAATGATGTGCTAATTCTAATGAGTAGAACCAACAGGGATAAGTGTAAAATAATCAAATTTACCAGTACAAGATGGGGCTAAATAGCAGGTCATATCAGGCAGTTATAATCAATCCAAATTTAGTTTTTGCTAGTGTGTCTTGGCAGCCAAATCACCTAGCAAAATCTGAATGTTGTATTAATAGAGCAGTGTCCAAAATGAGAAAAGTGATAAATATTACAGTACCATCATTTGGACTTTGATCAGACCACAACTTGGAAATTGTGTTCAATTCTGGGCAAAACATTGTTAAAAAGGGAAGACGACAAGCTAGAGTGGGTCCTTGGGATCAAGATGAAATTGCAGATTATATCATATAAGGATTGGTTGAGGAAACTGAAATTTCAAAATGAGGAAAACCTAAGATTTGGAGGGTATATCATGAACCATGTTCAAACATTTGAAAGTCTGTAATTTGGTTGTTTCAGAGGTTCAAATTAGTTGCAATAGGTGTAAATGGAAAAGAAGAAGATCCAGGCTTAATGGAAAGAAGGGCAAAGAAAAAAACAACTTTCTAATGATTAGAATTATCCAAAGATTATAGGGTCAGTTTTGGGAGGTAAGGGGTTTCCTGTTATTGAAAATATTTTAAAAGAGACTGTCTCCTTGAAAAGGATATTATAGGGAGCATTTCTGCTCAGTTACTATTTGAATTAAATGACCCTTAATGTCCCTTTTAAACTTAAAGTTCTCTCTTTTGCGATTCCTCAAGTATAATGCGCATTCTACTTCATTATGCTGCAGAGGCTACTTAGATTTTTTTTTAATGCACCAAAACCCAAGAGCTGAGGGTTGAAGAGCACCAGGTATTCCTAAATTATTCAGTACATTTTGGGAGCCTGATAAGACTCTCCTCTGCCTGGATGAAGCGATATCTCTCCAAGGACTCAATATTTTAAACTGTTTGAATTCCAATTCAGGTTATCTACCAGATGCAGAATTTCTTGATCCTGAGGTCTTGCTGCTCTTCTCTAGCTCCTTTTATAATCAATTTATATATAGGGATTTCTGTGTGCATTGCTGCTATTTTAAAATTATGCTCTCAGAACATTTTAATAGTTTTAGCAATTTTGATTAAGCAGATAGCAACTTTCATGTAACAAGCATTGATGAGTATATATTATGACTTCAATCTCTCTTCCCCCTTTCTACTCTCTTTCATACCTTTCTCACTTTTTTATCTAAATTGCTTTTTACTTATTCCTCATCTTACTGTTTATTTTAGAAGTCAGATGACCTCATCTTGTAGGGGCTAACTGTAGTTCATCACCAGCTTATCTCAGTCATACCCTGCTCATTCCTCATAGAATCATTGCTCACTGTTGTGAAGTCTACCCCCTCCACATTTCTTTTTTAACAAAAACCTTAAACTTTCCTGTTTATAACTTTTTTTCAGATAAAAAATGCTTTATTTACAAATAATGAGTCAACTATGGTCTTTCGGGTCCACCTAAAGAAAAGGATTACATTGCCTACTATTAGTAAAAATGAATATAAAACTCACATTCAGACTGAAGTGAATATGGGGATAAGACTTGCTATGCTGAGTTGCAAAGGGTAGAAGTTACAAGTATTTCAGTTTTGAACTTGATTAACAAGACATATTTCCTAACTGAGCTATCTAGAAGTAGAATGGATTACCTGGAGAGATGGTGCTTTTCCTCTGCCCTGGAGATTTTCAAAAAGATGTTAGATATGTTATAGAGGAGATTTTTTCATTCATGTAAGAATTGGACCAGGTGACAACTTAGGTTTATTGCATTTCTCAAATTCTGTGTTTTTATTTATTTTATTTGTGGCCCTCTCCATCAGCAAATGTAAGACTTTCAGAATGGGATTGCATAATTCAGAGATGCAATGGGGTTAACGGACTTAACCAGGGTCATACAGCTAGGTAATTATTAAGAGTCTGAGGTCGAATTTGAACTCAGGTCCTCCTAACTCCAGGGCTGGTGCTCTATCCATTGTGCCTCCAATCCACCCTAGAGATTCATTATTAATGGAATATTAAGCACAAGTTAAATGACTGTCCCAGATTCTATATAAAGAAGTCACACCAGTGTAAAAAGTTATACTAGTGACCCTATTGGCCCTTTTTAAAAGGAGATGTTATGATGTGAATTCAGGCTCAACATGACCATATTCAATAATGCATAATTGGGGATGGGAAAGTAAGGGTGGGATTATCAGTGGGAATAGCTTGAGACTGAGTGGGGAGTGGGGAAAGAGCAATATAAGAAATATGAGTTCTGGACTTGAAAAATAAGAAATCACTGTCATTTTCCTCAGACTTCTGTACCTCACAATGTGTTTTAGCTTTGCACAGTCCATCCTAAGAAGTCCATCCTAAGAAGCAGATTTGGTTTTGCATAAATTCAAATGGCAATCAAGTTACTGAAACTTTCGTCTGGGTTCTAGATGCATTATCTTGCTTTTATTTTTTCTCATCCCCCACTTTCACTTAGTCATAGGGAAGGAATACTTCCTCTTCTTATCTCCCCTTACTCAGAAAACAGTACATTATTTTCATTGATTGAAGACATTTTCAAAGACTTTTACTACAAAATATTGTGGAGGAAGCAAACATATATAAAAAGTAATGAAAGAGAGGTGGGTGTTGGAATGATAAGAGATGAAAGAGGTAAAGATTTTTAAATTACAAGATTTTATTGTTTAATCCTTATTCTTAGCTCCAGTCAGAAAAGATCTCTACTTCATAGTTCCCTCATACATTACTTCTTATCGAATCATGATCCTGATACTGGCTCAATTCTCTTTCTCTTAAATTGAATCAGACCACCAACCTACATATGTTTCAACCAGTTAATCCACTTTCCCATTCCTCAATTTTGGATTTGGTAATTAGTTGACCAGGGTAGATAATTTTCTCATATGGTTTCTCTACTTTAGCTCTTCAATAGGATTTTCACCTTATACCTCTGGCCTATCTTGTTTTTTTATCTCCTAGGCAAATATTACTCTTTTCTTAAACTGGATGCAAAGAAACTTTCTCAGTGGGTTTCAAAACATAAGCATCCATAGATTTTAACTCTCTGTGAGTTGTGATTCTGGTGATTATGGTAAATGTTTTGGAAGCAAATTCTACCAGATTTTTGCTTTTTCTGCCTATGTATCAGAGAAACTTACTATAATTTTGCACCCCTCAGTAACATATGTTTCTTCTGATTTTGGCTGCTTAGGTTTTTATTTGTATTGTAATCAAAATTAACCATTTTACCACATCTGATTCTCTTTGTCCCTGTTGCCCCTTTGTGTAAATCATGTAGATCTGACAGGTCATTTCTTCCTTACACTTCTAATGTAGAGTTACCCTTTGTGTCTAAGTCATGAACCCATTTGAATTTTATCTTGGTTAATAACATAAGATGTTGATGCCTATTTTTCTACAAGACTACTTTCCAATGGTTTTTCCCAATAGTGATTTCTTATCCCAATTATTAGGATCTTTGAGTTTATCAAATACCAGACTACTGTGACTTATTTGCTTCTGTATATTATCTTCCACATCTGTCCTTCTGATCAAACTCTTTATTAACCAGAAGTAAATGATTTTGATGGCTACTACTTTAACAATGTCCTCATCCAGAACAGTCACCCAAGAAAAGAGAGAACTTTTTGCCTACTGAGATCCAGAAGTAGATGTTTGGAAGCATCACCATTTTTCAAGCTGCTTTCTTCCCTTCAACCCATCTCTAATCAAAGCTCCATCCTGGAACCTATTAAGGTAGCATTCCTTCATTCTATCAGTGCCTAATCAAGTCAAAAAATGACTTGTTTTAAAAATTCATTCTTATACTTATAACCTTGAAAATCTGATCAAATTTTTACTATCTTTTCCTGAAAATTCATCCAAGAGGAAGGTGTGCCTTGCTGTGCCTAACTTGGGTTTCTTTCTTTCTTTTTTTTTTGCAAGGCAAATGGGGTTAAGTGGCTTGCCCAAGGCCACACAGCTAAGTAATTATTAAGTTTTTCAGATTTGAACTCAGGTACTCCTGACTCCAGGGTCAGTGCTCTATCCACTGTACCACCTAGCCACCCCTTGGGTTACTTTCAATAGGAATGACTTCAGGACTAATAGAAATTCAGGATTTAAAGATTTCAAGATGTCTGGTCACTTTATCAGCAAGTTAACAAATCCTTTTTTTAATTTTTTTGTCTCCCTTCAGGAAAGAACTTTAATTGTTTTCTGAGAAACTAAAGTTATTTATTGACTAAATAACAGAAATAAGGGGGAAAGTTACAGAGAAAGAAATTAAATTTAGGATTTGACTAGAAGATAAAGCTTCAGTTGGGACATGTGAAATTCAATTAAATCCACTTCTAAACAGTTCTATCTAGAGTTGTTTAAAATGATTACATAAAGGAATTGTTCACCAAGAAAGCAATTCTTAAATCTAGGAAGATGTGTGATCTTTCTTGGGGTGTGAGGGTGGATTGGAGAGAATGGCCACATAGTGACAACTTAATTTTTATTGTGACCTGAGATTGGGTTCCAAAATTCACAAATCTAACATGTGCAGAGCTGAGTTTTCTATAGGACAGCAAAGACCACAGAAGCATTCTTGAATAGGAAATGGACACACTGTCAGCAACTATGGGATAATTGTAAGAAAGATCGTAAGCTATCCATTTAAATTAAAATTTGTTCTAGGTTTTATTTTTGTTAGAAATGCAAGTCAATCTCATTATTTTATCCAGTTTGGGGAATCCATATTCTTTCCTCCTTTAAAAACGGATCCATTTGTCTTTATTTCTCAGGTACCTCAGTCATTCTTCATGATTTTTTCAAAGATCATTAATAGTTATTCAACCATCCCACCTACAAGCCTATGATGTGGATAACATAGTGGCTTAAATTCACTGATGGCAGCTATAGAAACTTCCTTGCTATCTTTTCATTTGCTACAATTTTCAACCAGAAACCAGGGAGCAATGATCACGCGGTAAAGACTGAGATCCGTTGACCCTTGACATAGCTCTATGGACAGGAATAAATAGATATGTGGATTGGTCATGAGAATTTAACATTGACTATAGGCGATCAGACCCAGGACCTTCCAACATTAGCTGAGCCAGAAATAGAAAAGAGACATTAAATTATGGGAGGAAACAAGCAATACTCAAATAATCCAAGGGAATCAGCATTGCATCTTAACAACACTTTATAGCTACCACCCTCAGAGTTACTTTTGGAGTGGCAAAGATATATTAGTCATGGTAATGGTGATAAAGGAATAGCCTCCACTCTTTCAGAGAAATGACTTTAATTAAATTTTAGTAAATACTTTAAATAGATATACACATTGTAAATCAACTAGATTAGAAGAAACTATGTATTTTCTCCCTATATGTCAGGATTAAGCCTTTTTCCTCCATCTCCCCTCCTTCCTCACTTGAATTTAGTTTCAGGCGACATTGTCAGAATATTTAAGCTCCCAGATGAAAAAGCTCAGGATTTTTGACAAGGTTCTATTGCTCTTGGCAAATGCTCCCGTACAGTTGGCCAATTTAAAACTTTAATAGTTGGTGGCGGCTTAAAAGATGCTTTAAAATATCTCTTAGGGAAATTTACATGAAACACAGACATGCTAGACTAGTTTTGAGGTAGCAGACGGGGGGGGGGGGGGTTGTAGCTATTGGTAGTTCACTTGTGAAGTCCCTAGGAGGCTCATGAAAGTAGAGCAGAAAGAGAAGGTAGTGCTGCATAGTGGTAATAGCCCTGGGTTTGAAGCCAGGTCATAACCCAAGAGGGAAACATCAAGAGGAGTAGCAGATTGACCAATGCAAGCAGGAGGATGTTGGAGAAACAAGTAAAGGCAATGTTTATTTGGTGAATGGAAAGGGCATGATATCATTAACACTCAAACATTAACAGAAAAGATATTTTAGAAAAAATTAATTGCTCCTCTGCTTCCAGCATCGACCCAATTACAAAGAGTTCTTAAGAGAGAAGGAATAGACATCTGGTACTGTTGGGTGAAGAAATAAAAGCAAGTATTTTGGTAATGTTGTTAGCAAGATGATCATTTTGAGCTCTCTCTGTTGTCCAAAGGCTTAGTTGTATATCCCAAACTATCATTTGATCCTTTATTGCTGATCATCCATCATCAGAAATAATTCATTTCATTCAAACCCCTCTCATTCCCCATTAGTCAGTCATCATGTCACATAGATTATTCATCACTAAGGACTTATTTTTTTGCCAGACACTGTTTTAAGGAGAAGGAATACAGAGATGTCTTCAAGGAGTTCTCCTTCTAAGGAGGGACAGGCAGATTGTTAATGAAGAGATACAAGATAGTAGATAAGACAATTGGATAGAGGAAACCATTAGCAATTTGGGGATGAGGCAAGGAAAGTCTTGCAAAAATGAGATTTTCAGTTTGACCCACTTAAAATATTCCAAGAAAATTCAAGGCATGTCTCTTCTTTTTCTACTAATACCCTCATTTTAAAATTAACCAGTAAGCATTTATCAATCATCTCCTAAATATGGAGACCTATTCCAGGGAGTAGGCTATAAAGCAAAAAGAAAGTAGTCCCTCAAGGAATGTAACATACCATAGAGGAAAGCAGTATGTGCACATATGGAGGAAACTGAGGTGCCCAGTTGTTAAGTAATTAACACAAGAATACACAAGTAGTAAATAGCAATGCTGAGTTTCAAAACTTGGTCTTTCCCCTTTCAAATCCAGTGTTCTTCCCATTATACCACACAGTCTCCTTTTTTTAAAGAAGATTTTTCCTTTCTTTAAGTTCTGTTGGATGACATATAATCACAGTGATTGTTGTATGTAAGGATCTGTAGACTAAATGTGGTCCTTCAGGAGTTGTCTACGATTTGTATTAGTAATACTGGACTTGGATTCAGTCATTAGTCAATGATGAGGTTTGAATCCTGGTTAAAAACACTAATTGGGGAGTTCTGAGTAAATCACCTCTTGTCTCTGACCCTCAACTTATGGTTTATTATGTCTCATTAATTTGTCCTACATGCTAGTGAACTAATTTTCTTTGTTCTTCACACCCCCACATCTCATCTCCTATCACCATGCCTTTGCACAGTCTGTGCCCCATGCTTGGACTGCCCTTCCTTTTCACCTCTACATCTCCCAAATCCCAATTTTCTTTGGCTTAATGCCACTTCCTACCATGGGTCCTTCCTGATCCCTATAGCTGTTAGTACCTCTCCTCTGAAATTATCTTGTTATCTATTATATATATATATATATATATTATATATACTTAAATATGTATTCATTAATTCTTTAAGAGTAGAGCAGCCTTTATATCACTTTTGACCTTTTATTCCTAGAATTTGGCATAGTAATTGGCATGTAGCAAGTGATTAATAAATGCTTGTTGGTTGATTGGCTGATCTGTAAAATGGAGCTAACATATTAAAAACTATCAGGAAATATTGTCAAATGTATAAATGTAAGGTTATTAAAATGATGAGGTGTATGTAAAGAGCTGAATGACCTAAGGGGTCCCCTCTGCCAACTTTTATGAGGCTTGAACATTTATTTTTTTAAGCTGCTTTAGAAGCAAGCAATTCTCAATTTGGAGTTATTGCTACATAACTTTAAAGAAATTCACACAGATTTTAATTTTTTAGTAGTTATTGCATTAATATTTTATTAAAATCATCTAAGAGGTATTCTGGCATAGTAGTACCCTTTATTTATTTACAAATGTCCTGCTAAACATCAAAGGGAATGTGTGTGTGTGTGTGTGTGTGTGTGTGTGTGTGTGTATGTATGATACTGGGAGAGAGAAGTGAATGAAGAGACAGAGAAGTGTAGAGATATGTATTCATTTAGGGGAATGTTTTCAATAGCAGAGCAACCAATGTCCAATCACAGTTAAAGTCTTTTGACCTCTGAATTTCAAGGTTCTGATATTTTTGACCCAGACATCCTTGCAGGAGGGGTTGAGAGGATACCACAACCATTTAGGTTGTGTACTGATGCAGGGTCATTGCCACTAAATTTTTTTTATGTTCTCAGTGCCAAAATGGAGGAGTATTGGGCCTTCCTCAATACCTTGGACTTCTGTAGAGACACATTTAATTCAGGCAAGCACAAATAATTTGTCAGGAAAGTCTCTAGAGAAGACCAATTACAAGTCAACTTGCATCTATAGAGTACTTTAAAGTTTATAAAATAATTTCTCACAATAACTTCTTGAATGAGATAGTAAAATCTGATTTTCTACTTTTTGCAGATAAATGTAGCTCAATCAGAGAAACACAGATAGAAATGAATTTACTTCTAGTGGGGCTAACAACTCACATTCTGACATGAGTTCTTAACTTATTGGAAAGAATTTTGGCTGAGGAAGCATGGGTTCAAAACCCAGTTCTGCCATTTAGGTTACCTAATTTATCTTGGCCTCAGTTTACTAATCTGTAAAATGACATGATTTCAAAAGGCCTTCCAATCTGTAAGTCTATGATACCATCACTGTGCCTTCTTTCATCCAAGAAAATCAGCTCTGACACAGGGCAACGGGTCAGCCTTTGTAAACTTCCAGCAGGAACTCTGGTCTTTTTATTTTTTTATCATTTAGCGTCCAGCACCAATCATGTGGGAGAAGACCTGGTGTGTTGCTCAGGGGCTTGTGGTTCCCATAGCTCTTTCCATTGTCTTTTTGACTGTGGTAACAACCATCTCAGTCTCTGATAGCCCTAGGCTGAATAAACCTTAAAGAAGAGGCCATGTGATAACTTGTCAGAATCATCATAGAGATGATTCCTCCTTTGAATAGACTTGGAATCAATGACCCTTGAGGTTCTTTTCTACTGTACAATTCTATGATTCTATCCCAGGCACTAGTGACCAAACTTTTTCAAATGCTGAGGTTCAATTATCAGATGTTTTTGGCTAGTGTGTTACTAAAAATCTCTGCTCACACATCTTTACTCTGGATCCACTCCAGCATTCTGAGAACAAATTTTGCTCTCCTATTTTATCCAATAGTGCTTTGAATCTTTTTCCTTTCACTGAAGCAAATCTTAACCACAAAATGATGGTGTTGGGTCATCTAGTGTACCCAGTATCTGAACAAGAATCCCACTACAACATACTAACAGATGGCCAACCAAGGAAGACTAGAAAAGGCAAAACCAACTCCCTAGGTGAACCCAATCCAATTCTGGATGTTCTAATTGTTAAGAGAGAGACGAAATCATAATATAATATTGACTTTTGATTCAAATTTTAATTGGGAAGGACATAGAACAGCTCTGTGACCCAGGGCATGTTATTTAATCTCTCAATTCTCTTGACAATTCTCTAAGACAAAAAGTTAAGGATGAACTCCTGATCTGTATTAGAGTGAGCTGTGTCCACCTAAGGAGTTTCCTACTTTAATGAGATCATGGAAAAAAAACAGCAATAATAAATTGTTGGAAGCCTTTTTTAAAATTCAAGTCTAAATATAACTCTGCAACTTCAGGAGCCAGGCTAAAACTTTTAAGAAGAATGGGAAATTAGAAGATATATTCAGTGCCTTAAAAACCAAAATTCCATCCATACCATTTCTTATAAAATTGATGAATCATTTGATTCATAGATATCAAAGAGATGGCTATGTTTCTTAGAGGATTAGAAATCCATGTTCTGAAGAAATTCTTAATGTCAAACTAATAGCTTCATCTACTTATTGTAATTTAAGTTTGGAAACTATGCACACTCTCTGCATAGATCCCATACGTGCAATGTACATGTATATAAGTATGAGTGTGTATGTGTGTGTGTGTATATACATATATTCATTGTGGAGGCTTAGCAGGGGCAATGTCCCCTGTGACATCAGCAGTTTAAAAATCGGTGTCTATGTGTGCATATATGTTTGTATATACTGCATACAGATATCTATTTTTATAAATATACATATATATATACATACATACAATGATAATCATGCTGCTAGTGGGCAGACTACTGAGTTTCAAATCAGGATGACATAAATTCAAATACAGTCTTATTGGATTTCAAGTCCAGATACTTACTATATGAGCCTGGGCAAGCCATTCTGATATCTCAGTTTCCTCAACTTGAAGTGAGAATTATAAGAGCATTAATCTCCCAGGATTGTTGTGAGGACAAAAATGAGATAATATTAGTAAAAATACTGGAAAAGTTATAGCAAAGAATAGGTACACTCTTATTCCCTTCCCTCCTCTTCCTAAATGTCACAATCATTCAACTCATATAAATAAGCAGACCTCACAATCTAATGGGGGAAGAGAACATGCAAAAAGATGCTGAAAGATGAGGGGAACTCTCTGATGTCCACCCTTCCTCCTCTCCAGTTAAAGGAAAAGAGTACTGATGAGATATGAGTTTTAGAATTTTATATGAACTTAAAGGAAGTTGTGTTTCTGGTGCAAGATGATGAGAAATGACGAGTTATTTGTCCTGGGCACCCTCTCTAAAGGATAAGGAGGTTGGCAAGGGAGCACTTTATAAATATTGTGATTGATTAGCTGACCATGCCATTGGATTTAGCCATTTACCATTTTCTAAACTTCACTCATCATTGAATACTAATTCAAGACACTCAGCATCCTGAGATTTCCCTGTTTTTTTTAACTTGCTTGATATCTGGACTTTAGGGAACAGTTGCATCACATTCCTCAATATATGTTTTTCTTCCCTTGCAACATCTGTAACTTGTCACTTACCATATTTCCCCATGTATAAAATGCAACATTTTTTGAAAAATTTTGGATATAATAACTGGGAGATACAGTGGTTGTAGATTTTTTAACTTGTGTTCTCTGCCTTTTAGTGCTTATTGTCTTTGTGTTCATTGCTTTACATTTATTACCTGTATATTTGGTTACATTTCCCCATGTTCTGCCCAGAAATGGCTCAGAAAAGATTTTCATACAATGCTGAATTCAAGTTCAAAGTGATCCAGTTTGCAAAAGTGAATGGTGGGGCAGCTTGGTGGCACAGTGAATAGAGCACTGGGCCCTGGGGTCAGGAGTACCTGAGTTCAAATCTGGCCTCAGACACTTAATAACTACCTAGCCATGTGGCCTTGGGCAAGCCACTTAACCCCACTGCCTTGCAAAAAAAAAGTGAATGGAAATAGTGCTGCTGAACATCAGCCTGGTCCTCCTCCAACTGAGAAAACAATCTGAGATTGGCTACACAAAGAAGAAACCCTACTGAAAGTGCCCTGGCAGAAGACTAGGAGAGGTAAGTCAGCCAAATGGCCTGACTTTGAGAGGGAACTGAAGAGATGGATTGAAGAGCAAAGGACCATTGGAAATCCTGTGTCCACAAAGATGGTTCAGAAGGAGCCAAGAAGAATTGCTGATGAAAGAGAAGTAACTGATTTCAAAGGACACAACTGATGCTTCATGCATTCATGCACCAGATTTGCCAAAAAGATGCTTATTTCATGATGAATAAAATTTGAGTTTGGTAACTTTATGCAAAACATTTTTTTTCAGATTTTGGGCCCCCAAATTAAGGTGTCTTATACATGGAGAAGTACAGTAATAAATCATTTAGTGTCTATCCATCTCAGTTACCTCACCATTAAAATGGGAATAATAATACTACTACCTATCTTGAAAGGTTGTTTTGTGGCTCAAATGAGATAATATAAGCAAAAAAGTACTTAACATAGGGCTTTATTAGATTATAAACTCCTTCAGGATTTGTTGCTTAGTTTTTTTGGGTCATGTATGACTCTTTATGACCCCTTTTGGGGATCTTTTATGAAAAATTTTATTTATTTTGAGTTTTACAATTTTTCCCTCCCCTTGGCCCCACAGAAGGCAGTCTGTTAGTCTTTACATTGTTTCAGTGGTATACATTGATGTAAGTTGAATGTGTTGAGAGAAAAATCATATTGGGATTTTCTTGATGATAATACTGGAGTAGTTTGCCTTTTCCTTCCCCAAGTCATTTTACAGATGAAGAAATTGAGGTAAATAGGATTAAGTGACTTGCCCAGGGTCACACAGCTAATAAGGGTCTGAGTCTAGGTTTGAATTCAAGTCTTCCTGAAGCCAGCCCTGGAAGTTCATCCTCTGGATCACTTTGTTGCCCCTTCCTTCAGGGTAGGGACTGTCTTTTGCTCTATTTGTATGCCCAATTTAGCACAGTGTTTAATACATAAGGACTTAATAAATGTTTAATAAACTGAATTGAATGGTCTGTAGCAGCTGTGTCCCTTGAGATCAGTGCAGAGCAGAGTATCACCAAACATTCTCCTATGAATTTGGTCTTTACCCACCTCTGCCTGCTAAGATCAAACTCACTTTTTCATCTTATAATCCTGGGATCACTTTTTGTCAATACAGATCCCTCATGATTTCATGGAAAGATGCAATTGTGTTATACAGAGAAAAGAAACACAGGGCTAGTCATGTACATTCTGCCTATATCCTAATAAGAAAAGACTCTCTAATTTCACTCAAAAAGAAAGATAATGGGGCAGCTAGGTGGCTCAGTGGATAGAGTACCGGCCCTGGAGTCAGGAGTACTTGAGTTCAAATCCAGCCTCAGACACTTAATAATTACCTAGCTGTGTGGCCTTGGGCAAGCCACTTAACTCCATTGCCTTGACAAAAAAAAAAAAAAACAAACCAAAACAAACAAACCTAAAAAAAAGGAAAGATAAGGAAGTACTAAGAGAGAGAATATTTCCATGATAAACGAAAAAGGAATGAACTATTACTTATAAAATATGAGTTAGAATGTGAAAGAGAGATTCATACCTATAATCAAGCTAGAATATGTTCAGTTCATTAATCTTCACACCACATCTTGTTGCCCTTGTACGTTACCTTGTACAAGTAAAACGATGTTTTTAGTCTTTCTTTCAAAGCTAGCAAAATAGAAATTGGAAATCAGCTTTTCTTTCTGCAAGTATTCTGAATGAGAGCAATCTATGACAAGTACATGGGCAGAGAACATTCAAAAAAAAAAAAAGAAAGGGGGGGAAGGTTAACCCAATGTATCTCTGGGTCTTCAACACTTTTAGGAGTTTTCTTTGACCCATAGTTTTATGGAGACAAAGTTTGAAATGGGGGCCAGAGAAGGCTCTATGAAAGAAGCAAACTTTAAAGTAGGTTTTGAAAGGTGGGCATAATTTAGACTCGCATTGTGGAGGAGGTGGAGATAGACATAATGGGGAGAATCGTATAAACAAAAACATGGAGATGAAAATGGATATGGCTTGTGTGCGGTTCACTAATGGGACAAACTTGACTGGAAGATGAAATTGATTTTGAAGCATGGGGAGAATTAAGCTTTGATGGGTCCAAATTATGGAAGGCATCAAGAACTATACAAAATAGTTTAGAATTGATTACCAAGGACTGATTAAATATACTGGCATATGGAATTCACTGAAGAATTACCTGCATGGCTATGGATGGATGGATAAATAAACTAAAATGTAATTATTAAGTGCTTACTATGCATAAAACCCTGTGCTAAGCTCAGGAGATACAATAGAAAAACAAGATAGTCCCTGTTTTCAAGGTACTCAAACTCTAATTGGGCAAGATAACATATGGAAGGTTTCCACTACAAGTCAGATGGAAAGGCACTTTGGTCCTCAGGGTATAGTGGGAAAGCAGATTGTAATGTTTCTTCTTTAATGTCATTTCCATTAAAAAAAATCTCTATATTTGACAGTGCCCAAAACTTTATTTTTCTAAGTTTTCCTTAATTATGCCCACTGAGAAAGAAGGGCCTCTGGCACCTGTAGGGTAAATTTCCAAGTCACATTTTTTCAAGTGTTGTTTTTTTGGACTACATAATTAGAGGCCAGTCTAGGAGTAAGGTTAGTGGTCTGGGAAGAAATTGCTCTTTCCAGGGCTCTTGGTCTTACTTTCCCAATTTTAAAGTGGTACTTTGTGATTTAAACAGATTCTGTCATATTATAAACAAGAAACTGCCCAGGAGAAAAAATGAGAAAGAATTATCAAAATGTGGGACTGGAAGAGAGAATAGATCAGTTATATAAATAGAGCAAGGAAAAACCAATGGAGAGCTCTCGTGATCCATTGGTGACTTTACAATTCCAATACATCATGAAGAAGGCCACTAACATATTGGTTGGCTCTCCTGTTATGAACATGATAGGCTGATATGGATAAGGGGTGTGCAGGATAGATGGGCATGAAAAGTTTGTGATGTTCATTGTTGAGAGAATTATCCACATGGAAAAGATGACAGATCCACTGAATTACAGTAAAATTAAAGTAAAACTATGTTTTACTCAAGAAACAGTGATGCTTTTTCATTCCTTTACCTTAAGTGGGAATTCAAGTTTCTTGAAGTAATGGTGAGAACAGAACCCTAACTTCAGAAGAGTCAACGAATCCTAACATATAGTCTTGAGATGACTGAAAAGTAGAATGTTCAATAACTAAGTGACCTTTTTCTAAGTCTCTTAGTTTGGCAAAGTGCTTTTCAGAGATTTCATTTTATGCTCACAAAAACTCTATATAAAGGAGCTATTATCTCCATTTGAAATTTGAAGAAACTTAGGCAGATAGGTTAAGTGACTTGCCCATTGTGATATAGTTAATAAGTATCTGAGGCCAGAGGATCAAATGAGCCAATATTTGTAAAGAGTGCATGGCACAAGGTAGTTACTTAAATACCTATTCCCTTCCCCTTCATAAATGTGAACTCAGGTCTTTCAGACTCCAAATCCAGAACTTAATTCACAGTGCCATCTAACTATTCCAAGATGACATTTCTGTAAAGACATTGTTGAAACAGTTTGTGACATGGATTGGTAAAACAGTGTCCTTTTTTGAATATTATTTTTATTATTATTGCTGAGACACAGTTTGATAAAAAATTTGGAGATCAATACTCTCCCTTTCCTTTGCTCACCATTCCTTGTTTGTTTTTTACTTTACTTTAGGGGTTGGTCTAAAGTACTTTCTATTTGACCTCCAGCAAGTAGAACCATTAAACTCATCCACCTAAACTCATCTGGACAGCTGAGTTTGGGATTAATCTAAACCCCAGTGAAGAGGCAGAGCATTTTCCCAGTCTAGATGCACTTGTTATTCAGAAGGAGTAGTATAAGTCCTGAACCTTGTTACAGAAAGAAGCAAGCTGAGATAAGACCTTGGATGTGAATTATGGATCTCTCCCTCAGCTTATTAAAGCTATGTCTTTTCTTGTTTGGCCTCTGATGCCATTTTGTTGCTATCTGTCAGGGTGGTTTTTTGAGTGGTGAATAAACCGTCAGATATATCACAGTTTATCTCTCCGAATGGACACTGTCCATTCATCAAAAAAGGCAACCATCAGTGCAACAGCCACCCTCAAAAAAAGTCTCCCTTTTAAAGGATTAAGCAGAATTATTGATACAGTGTTTTTAGACTGAACTTCACAGTGCTATTCTTATGGCAAAACAATCCTAAAGTTCTTCTGAGCCCAGAAGGACAGATCTTTGTCATCTGTGGTGCTATTTCTCCACTTCTGACCTGCTTTCACACTCTGATAATTCTTTGAAATCCTCAAGTACCTGCTTGTCTCCTCTAACCTTAATGTTTCTCTCAGAGAATTAGCTCTTTCATGTAAGATGGAAAAAATGCTTATGCTCACAGCAGTAAAAAGATGCTATGAAAATAAAAACATATAACCAACAGAAAAACTAATTCCCGTTAGAAACTTTAATAATAATATGGCAAACTACCACATGCTAAGATCATTTTTATGCTATGAATTGCTTAACATTTTATTCCATTAACATATTAAGTCAAAATAAAAAAGGAAAACATTGTGATTGGAGGAGCAGAGAGAGAGGAGGAGAACAAAACACTTAACATTGAATTCTATCAAGAGTTCCAGGCATAAGAATAGTACAATTTCTCACATATTTAGGCTTTAAATGTCTTCTCGGTTTTATGTTTAGCTACAATAATAAATGTTATATGACAGTATCATGATCTGAACATGGAATTAATATAATTTAAGGGAACTTTCAGGATTGAAACGCCCTTTACAAAACTTATTTGTAGTCTGTTATCTTGGATATTGTATAGATTAAGGGACTTGATCTCACCTTGTTTCGAAGGTGGAACTTTAAAACAAGCCTTCCTGACTCCAAGGTCAAATTTACAGTAATGAGAAAATGAAGGATAGGTCAAATTAGAAGAGGAAAAGCTTCATTTCAAATTCTTGTAAATTTTTATCTGTCCTTTAGGAAACATCTAGGAGCTAGATTAAGTCATTTGTGAAGTCTCACTGAAAAAAAAATTCCCCTTATTACTGAGAGCACTGAGGTTTCTCTCTCCTTTCTTTCCCTTCAATCTCCTTCTGTGCATGTTTTCCTTTCCCCTTCCAATCTCCTCTTACACTTCTCTCTTTTCTCTTTGCTTGTCTTCTCTTCCCTTCTGTCTGGCATATAAATACCTTTTTTCTTCTTTTGATAAGCTATGTATGGTACCTTGGAGAAGGACATTCAATTGAGAACTCAGAAAACAGTGGTTTCAGTCTATTTACACTAAACAGGGAGCTGAAATTGATGTTTTCCCTCTGGAACTCATACCTAATCTCTATGTTGTACAGATGTGTTCCCTGTAGGATAGACACAAAGACCTATAAAAGTAGGTCAGTACATTCTTCTATATTGGTCAATGTTAGTTTTAGGAAGAGTATTTCCATTGTTTTGTATCCCCAGTACTTAGCACAGCTCTTAGCAAATAGCACTCCATAAATGCTTCTCAAAGATGATGATAATGCTGATTCTGCTCTACAAAATTAGATTGGTGATTTAATAATAATTCTCATTTTTTTTAAAATAACAGGCTACTTTGAATTGTATGAACATGAAGCTCCCTCTTGAAATTCTTTAAATTTCACCCTTTTTAGACAATACTTACCACTGATTTGTAATAATAAAGTTGAAGGTAGAATGGTAGAGACAACTACTGACTTATGTTTCCTGGCAAGGTTCCCCTACTAGGGGAATATTGTGCAGTAAACATCAGGATTGTGGCATATGGTCACAAGCTATGACAGGCAAGGAGATTAATAGGTTATAGATTTATGGACTATCGGTAAAGGCAATGGGATATGACACTGAATGTGGCTCTGGTAACAGGAGCTAGATTAAGTCATTTGAGAAGTTTCACTGAATAGGAATTTTCCCTTATTATTGAAAACACTGAGGTTTCTCTCTCTTTTCCTTTCCTTTCCTTCAATATCCTTTCCTTCTCCTCCATGTTTTCCCTTTCCCTTCCAATCGTCTCTTACATTTTCTCCTTTCTCTTTCCTTGTCTTTTCTTCCCTTCTTGTCTTTCTCCTTTGCCTTTTATCTTTTTTTCCTTTTACTTCTCTCTGCCCCTAATTTTCTCTTTTCTGAGACTGCTCTCTCTTTCCTTTTCTTCCTTTCCTATTCCTTTTTCCTCTCCTTTCCATGCTCTCCCCTCTAAACCCTCTACTTTTCTCTGCCCATTTCTCTTTACTCCCCTTTCTATCACTTCTGAATCTCTTTCCTTTTGCTTCCCTTCCCTTTCTTCCTTCTATCAAAACAATGAAGGCATTTTCAGTACCTAATCATTGAAGCAATTCTTAATTTACCTAACCATACTCTTAGTTAGTCATAGAAGATAGTATCACTATGTAGCTTGAATTACTCCATATTTTTCAAAAGAATAATTTTAGAAACTTGTGAAGATATTTTGGAAAATCTAGGTGAACAATATCTATAGAATCCCCTTGATCATACAGGTTAATAACCCCATCCCCCCCAAAAATGAGTTTGGTCTGAAAGCATCTATTCTGGATGAAACTCTTTCCTCTTTTTAAATATCTTCCTCCTTTTCTAGATATTCACTAATATCCCTTTAACGACATATTGTAGGATTTTTTTAGGAGTTGGACTAGTTGGTAGATCTATAATTTATGGAATTTACATTTTTTCCTTTTTCTAAAAATCAGTACAGTCTTTACCACTGCAATCTTCTGGCACTTTCCCATTACATATTATTTTGAAAGATCAATGAGAGTGATTCAACAATCAATTGTGTCAGTCCAACAGAATATAGTGTGGTTGGTCTTTGTGACTTAAATTTATTAGAATTACCTAGCTGCTTTGGTGTTGGATTTGGAGTCAAAAAAGTCTTATGTTTGAATATAACTTCTGACACTAGTGTTGTGATTGTGATTTAATCATTTAAATGATATAACCCTTAGTTGCTTCATCTTTAGGTAATGATTTATGCTACCTAATTGCACATGGCTGCTTGATGGTTCATGAGAAATAAACTATGCACAAGTATTAATTTTTAAAATAAAAATAGCATCTATTTCTCTAGTACATCAAGGTTTCCAAACCTTTTTATTTTGTGCATCTATATTGAAATTTTTGTTTTGTCCTTTCCTTTCCACAATTCAGTCTTCTTGGCAAAGGAAAAAGAAATCAAATAAAACTTAAATACCCCTTTTTCATCATCATCCTTGCTAATCAAAGGAACAGTTCAATTCATTATTTGATTCTCACAATTTCTCCAATCTAACTTTTAAAAAAATCCTTCTTCTTCTTAACTGTCTTTACCATTATCAGTTCATTCCGAGTTTTAGTATTCTCAGTATGGTAGAGTAATTTTAGTTTCATCTTCTCCTACCCTCTGTGTTCATTCACATCAGGTTCCTTAGACAACTCTCCTTTTTCCTTTAATTCCAAATCCAGATAGCTTTTAATTTTACTATTGTTGTTGCATCTTGAATTTATGCATATTACTTTAATTTGTATTCTGGTTGACTTTGTGTGCACTTTTGTTTTTGTGTATTTGTGTGTGTGTATGTTTATGTGAGTTTATCTTGTTTCCCTTATTGAATCATTAACTCTTCACACACAGAGTTCATATCTTCTTATGTATTCCCATCATAGTGCTAGGCACATTGTAGTATGTAAATATATGTTTTCCCAAGGACTAAGGGAGCTAGCACTATAAGACTCAAAAGTAAGGTGAAGGAAGATGTATCATAATGACTATGAAAAATTGCATGTGAATTCTTGACAAGTACAAACTGTTTGGGCATCCAGTTTTTCTTAACCCTGGGTTGACTTTGAGATGGATTTCCTACTTGCCTTAGTTTCTATTGTGTTGGAGTTTTTTGGTTTTGTTTTTGCAAGGCAATGGAGTAACTTTCATAAGGTCACACAGCTAGGTAATTATTAAGTGTCTGATGTTGGATTTGAACTCAGGTCATTCTGACTCCAGGGCTGGTGCTCTATGCACTATGCCACCTAGCTGCCCCTTCTATTGTATCGTTGCCATGATTGTGCTCCATCCTTCTGGTTCAGAGATACATCTGCCAGGGGCCTTGGAATGGCTCCTTCCCTGCTAGTTTCTAAAACAGCCAGTTTTTATTTTCTGATAGCCAACCTTCTGAATGCATTCTATTTCTTGTTTTGGGACATTTATGAATAAAGACACTACCGCTGTTCACTTTGATAATCCTAGGCTTGTCCTGTGAAACTTTTTCGTAAACCATAGTGGACTTTTGGATGCATGCTTTGACTGAGAGCCAATCCTAGTCACATGGAACCAGGGTTAGCAGATACAGATTAAGTTATGAACATTTTCTTGTAATAGGAAATAGAACTGTTGAGAAATGACTTTCTCTGAATAATAATAGCTAGCATTTATATAGTGCTTTAAAGTTTGTAAGAATTTTATTAAAGTTCTCATTCGATACTCACAACAACCCTGCTCAATTTCATTAATATTATTCCAGTTTTGCAGATGAGGAATTTGAAACTGAAAGAGTTTAAATGATTTGCCCAGGATTATACCACTAACTAATCATTGTCAATGAGGATTCAAATTCAGGAGTTCTAAACTCCACAGCCAGATTTCTAAGAAAAACAAAATAAAGACTGGCCTTCTTAACATGACAAGGTAGGGAAAGCACATATCCCTATTCTAAGATTCTCAGCAACTTTTCTTTTCCTAGGGAGACCATCCTCTAATTTTTTTGCTTTGTTTTTTTTTATCTCAGGTACCAAACCAATTCCTGAGGCATGCATAAATCTTCAGGTATTCTGGGGATTCCTAGACCTTCGATGACAGAAAAGGATTTGGAGGATTGTGTTTGATTAGCAAAGAGATTGGCAGAGTCAATGTTGAGATAGAGAATATGATGCTAAAATTTGATTTGAGTGTAATTCCATGACTTGCTTGCTTTATCTTCCTGTATGAATCTGCCATATGGACCTCCACAGCAATGAGGGAAAGAAAAGTTGATGACTTTGATAAGCCTTGTTTTTTTAGGGCATGTTTACTATCTGGCAGATGGACAAGAATAGAACTGAGAAATCTAATCTTCTACGCACAGCTGTCTTTCAGTATCAAAGCCAAGTGAGATAGGATGGACACTGCCTCAACAATAAGTACGTGATGAAGGCTTATGAGTCAGAATATGTGTTGGAAAGATTATGATCCACAGCAAGGAAGTGGAGCTATTTCTATTGAGAAGATAGGATTAATTGGGGAAAGAGGAGCATATCTTATGATTGATGGTATAGTGCCTTGAGTCAAGTGCCTGCTTCTCATCATTTTGTAAAATTTTCTAGCACAAAAATCCCATGAATGGACTTACTGAAATCCCTTTCTAGTTTCTAAATGCTGACATATATTCTACTGGAGCCTACTCCTTACCACCATCATCTCAGTTTGCTATGTAGGAGTTGGTTCAGGCTTCTTCCTTTCTTATAATATTCTGTTCTCTGAAAATATCACATTGACTTTTTTAAGTCATAAGAAAAGAAGTCATCATCCACTGCTACAACATTCTCTGTATTTTGGAACCAATGGAATAATAAGGCCAGGGAGTAGTGTGAAACATACTCTGTTGGCATAGGTCAACATAGACCTTAGCTCCTATCTGTAATTACATGTTGATAGTTATTCACGTTTTACTTCCCAATTACTATACCATCATCCTTCTGGTAATCCATATTAGTAACCCAGGTGTCATCTTCAACTTTTCACCCTCTCCTACTTAGTATATTCAGTTTTCAAGTCCTTTCTACCTTTGTCACATTTCTCATAGTCATTGCCTTCTTTCCTTTAAGATTGCCATCCCCCTGGTAGAGGTCCCTTTTATATCACCCAAGTTATTGTGATAGTTTCTGCTCGTTTTCCCCTGCTTCAGATTTCTCTCCACGCCAATCTATCTTTATTCACCTGTCAAATTGATCTCTCTAAAGCACTGGACTAGCAATGTCACCTTTCCCTTGACACATTTAATAAACTACAATGCTTCTGTATCACCTCTTAGATCAAATATAAAATCCTTTTTGGCTCTTCAAGCCCTTTATCATCTGGATATTTCTTACCTTTCCAGAATTATTCCATCTTATTTCTTTCTATATACTCTTCAATTCAGTGTCACTGATCAGAGAGACCCAAGTTCTTCACACATGATACTACATAACTCCCTAATCTATATAAACTGGCTGCCCCCAATGCTGAGAAATCTTTGCCTCTTTATCTTTCTTCAAGTTTCAGCTAAAGTTCTACCTTCTCCAGTGCCTTCCCTCTGAAATTATCTTCATTTTGTACAATATCTATCTTGGTTGCCCATAGTTGTTTGCATGTGAACTCTTTGAAAGAGGGGATTGTTTTTTTGGCTTTGTGTCCCAACTCAGTAATTGAATATTGGAAGCACTTAAAAGTTGCTAGATGGCTGACTGAATAAGAAAAATCCTTCACTCCCTGGTCTCTAACCTTCCTCCTTCCCCCAGGACCTTCTCTTTCCTCACTGATATTTACAATTGCTTAGTTCAAAGTCTCTGGTTTTGGCTGCTCTTTCTGCCTTTGACCCATTCTTTTTGTACTGGTTAATATGCTTCAAGCACATTTCCCAGCTACTTTTCAGGGCTTATTCTTCTTTTGTTATGAAAATAAGCTGTCCTCTGTTTTTTTTTTTTTCCCCTAGGAATGATATCTAAGCTTGGATCTCTCTAGGTCATGGTGGCTCAGGTTCATTTGATCTTAGTCTTTCAGGCTGATCCTTTTCCCTGAAACTAGAAATCTCCTGATGATTTAGTTCCTCTGATGAATTCTATTCCTTCCCTCCTCCATTTGCTTTTCTTTTCTCTTCAGCCAGTTCCTCTGAAGACCCTCAAATTAAATTTCCATTGCCTAACTTTTAGATTATTGGTTGATTTAGTATAGCAGACACAACTTGGGGTCAATAAAGAGAAAGGATATTCCTGTTCCTTCTTCTAGCTCTAGATACATTTGTAGCTCTCAGATTGCTGTCAATTATTAAACAGCACTTTTGGGACTGTGTTCTGGGTCCAGGTATTAAGAGCATACACAGTAAATGATAGCAAAGAATTCCTCTCATGAGAATGGGTGTAGCATCATTGCAATGACAGTGAACCACTCACTACTTTTAGATGTCAATATTTCCAATGATTTTGCTTGCTTTTTCCTTTTTTTCTAATAATGCATATAATATTTTCATGCTTTTAAAATATACCACATATATTTGTGTCTGGGCTTATTCATGCTTCCCATGTGTTTTTATGTTGTTGTTTATTTTAAGAAATTATTTCAGCTAGACAAATATACAGTCTTTATTGCTCTACAGGCCTACCTTGAATTCTTGTTATCTTTCTGATTCTGGTGAATAGCGCTGGTCATCCTAGGAGGATGCTCCTATATCATTTCTCTTCTATATTAAAGAATCTAGAAGAGAGGTGTGAAATCAGATTAAAATGTAATTGGGTAATTTTATTTATTTTTAATCATATTTATTTATTTCATCCATATGCACATGCTTATTTCCAAGTTATAAAATTTTCCTCCACCCTCCCTTCCCACCCCACTCGCCTCCCCAAGGAACAGTCAAGTTATCATTTTACATAGGTATTTTGTTAAACATATTTACAAATTAGTAAATTTGGCATGAGAAATTAGGATTTAGGAAAAGAGATACATAAGAGATAATTTTTATAAAGTGTTCATCAGATTCTGAAGGGTTGCGTTTTTGTATTTTGTTTTGTTTTATTTTTCTTCCTCTGGATGGGAATAATGTAATTCATAGCCAGCCTAATACAGATACCCTAGCTCTCTGAACTGCTGAGAAGAGCTGCTTCCATAAGGTTGTTCATCTCATAATGTTGTTATTGATGTGTAAATTGTTTTCTTGGTTCTACTCCCTTTGCTCAGCATCGGATCCCATTAAGTCATGCCATGCTTCTCTGAAGTCTGACCATTCCTGGTTTCTTATAAAACAATAGTATTCCATAGTATTCACGTACCATAACTTGTTTAGCTATTCTCCAATTGATGGGCATCCCCTCAACTTCCAATTCATTGCCAGTACAAAAAAGAATTGCTATGAATATTTTGAAACATGTAGGTTTATTCCTATTTTTTAATAATTTCTTCTGGGTATAGACCTAGAATTGAAATTTCTGGGTCAAAGGGTATGAACAATTATATTGCTCTTTTGGGCAAAGTTCCATATTGCTCTCCAGGAAGGTTGGATCTGTTCACAATTCCACCAGCAATGCATCAATGTCCCAGTTCTCTCACAACCTTTCCCATATTGATCATCTTCCCTTTTTCTTATCTTGGCTAATCTAATAGGTATGAAATGATACCTCATTGCTGTTTTAATTTGCATTTCTCCAATCAATAATGATTTGGAGCATTTTTTCATATATATATATATATATATATATATATATATATATGAGAGAGAGAGAGAGAGAGAGAGAGAGAGAGAGAGAGAGAGAGAGCACACTTTAATTTCTTCATTTGAAAACTGTCTGTTCATATCCTTTGAGCATTTATCAATTGGGGAATGACTTGTGATCTTCTAAATTTGATGCAATTTTCCATATATTTTAGAAATTAGACCTTTATCAGAACTCCTAGTTGTGATGATTGTTTCCCAGCATTCTGCTTTCCTTGGTGAATTTTTTTTAACAAAATAAATAAAAATATAATAAATGTAGAGAATTTATAGAACTTTAGAGTTGAAGGGACCTCAGTACTCCTGTAGTCAAACATTTAGAAGAAATTCCCTCTAGAATCTACCTGATGAATGCTTATTTGTTCTTTGCTCAAAGGTCTTTAAAGGAATTGCCATCAACAACCTAAGCATCCCATTCCACTTTCCTATAGCTCCAATTGTTAGGAAGTATTTTTGTATATCAACCCTAAATTCATCTTGCAAGTCATTTCCATCCATTGTCCCTACTTGGGGAGTCTGAAGTCAAATACAACAAATTTATCTTGTTCAAATCACTTTACCTCTCTGGGCCTGAGTTTCCTATTCTCTAAAATGAGATGACCTCCAAGGTCTCTTGCAGTTCTAAATATATAATCCTCAGAACCTAAATTGAATCTCCCTTTCACATGGAAAGCCTTCAAATACATGAAGACAGCTTGGATATTTCTCCTTAAGGGCAATGAGTGGCTTTTTTAGGCTAAATAGCCCCAGTTCTCATGGCCCACATTTTAATCACAAGATCCTTCACTATTCAACTCTATCAGCCATATTTTCTAACATATCAATGCCCTTTGTAAAATGTGATAGCTAGAACTCAACAGCTATTTTTCTTCTCAATATGCCTTTTCTCAAACTCAATATTCTGACTTCCCTCAAATCTTTCATCACAGGTTCAATTAAATTCAAAAACCTTTTCTCAGTTAGTTACAATGTTCATGGCACGGATAAGTCAAGTTAAATAAGCATTGATTAAGCAACTACTATATGTTAGGCATTGTTCTAAGCATTGGGAATACCGAGAAAGGCAAAAATAAATTCTGCCCTCAAGGAACTTGCAATACAATGGTGGAGACAATATGTAAATAACTATGTTTAAGCAATGTAAATACAAGATAATAATAATAAATGATAATAACTTTTATTATTATTATTATAATTATTATTATTTAGGAGATAATCTCAGAGGAAAGGCACTAAAGATTTAGACTGGGAAAGGTTTCTTGGAAAAGATGAGTCTTTAGCTAAAATGAGAAGAGAGAAAGTTCTATGCATAGAGGGACAACCAATGAAAGTACTCAGAGACAGAACACTGTACACATTAACAGCAAAATTGTGAGATGGTCAACTATGATAAACTCAGCTCCTCTCAGCAGCTCAGTGATCAAGGACAATCCTGAGAGACTTGTTATGGAAAATACCAGCCTCATCCAGAAAAAAAAAACAAATCAAACTATGGACTCTGAATGCAGAGCAAAGTATAGTTTACTTTTTAAAGCTTCTTTTATGTTTTTCCTTTCTTTCTCGTGGATTTTTCCCCTTTAGTTCTGATTCTTCTTTTTTAGCATATGAAATAAGAAAATATGATAAGCATGATTATATATGTATAACCTAAATCATATTACCATGGGGAGATGGGGGAAAGAAGGGAGAGTGGTAGAAAAATTTGGAACTCAACAGCTTACAAAGAGATAGCTGAATGTTGAAAACTTTTTACATGTAATTGGAAAAAAATAAAATAACCTAATTTAAAACATGCTCAGGGACAGAAGATAGATTATCATCTATGAAGAACAAGATGCCAGTGTCACTTAATTATAGAGTACATATCAAAAATAAGGTATGAGATTCCAAAGCAAGGAAGAGTACAAATAGAAAAATGCTTGAAAAATCAGGGAAATTAATATTTTATCCCAGAAATAATGAAGAACCAATGGTATTTATTGAACAGGTAAGTGACATGAATGGTCAGACCTGTGCTTTAGGAAGAGCAGATTGGGTTGGGGAAATATGAGGCAGGGAGACTTCAATAGAAGACTTTCAAAACAGAACAGAGATAAGATTAGCTTAGTTCCCACTAGGGTGGGAGAAGTTTCATGTAACAGTGATAGAAGTGATAGGATTTGACAAGTGATTGGATATTGGGGGAGGAGGGGAAGGAATAAATAGAAAATGAAGAATTGAGAATTTATACATTAAATTGTGAGCCTGGGTTAGTGAGTAAATGGTGGTACCCTTTAGAGTAAAAGGAAAGTAAGGATGAGAGAATACTTTAAGGGGAAATATGATTAGTTCAGTTTCACATATGTTGAATTTAACATATCTCTGAGACATCTAAGTTTAAGATCTCTAATAGGAAGTTATATATGTGAAACTAGAAATGAGGTGATAGGGTTAGACAAATAAAATTTCCATAGAAATGATAATTGAATCAAGGGAAGCTGATGGATTTTTGAGTATAATTGAATGAGTATCGTTATGAAAGGGTAAAGAGATATAAAACAATAGTTACTGGGAATTGGAGAATTGAGTAAGGATTTTTGAGGATGGAGAAGGCATCTGTGATGAATAACTCTAGGAATAACATAATAAGAAGGAGTAGAGTGTGTTTTGAGCTAAGACTGAAACTAAATGATTCAAAGAAGTAGATTCAATGTGACTTAAGGTCAAGGGTTGCATCCAAATTGGAGCTCTGGAATGCATTTTAAGTAAGAGTATGAAAAACAGAATTGTTTTGTGTTCTTTTTCATTGTAACCTGCTTAGACAGTGAAATAAGAATTGAAAAGCTATTATGTGAAAGCCTAGGCAGTCTCTGTTTCTTAATGATAAGATTCTGAGAAGCCAGTAAACTCCTGAAGGGAAGAAAATGATACCAGAGGGCACAAATCAGACCTAAAGACCAAACCATGACTGCCAATGACTTGACAATTTGTGAGATGACTGTAATTGATAATTCAGTATATACCATGGAGGCCAATCCTTTAAGATAAATTAAGAGTTTGCTAGGATGCTAGTGAATTTGGATGGTGAGAAGGCAATTCCATAGACATGAGCACCTTGTTTCAAAGGGAGAGAAAGGATGGGGGAAGTGTAAGAAAGATAGGATGATAGTCTCTCATATTTGGCACTGTACAATCTGGCATTTATGCAGCTGTGTGTTTTAAAAACCAAACAGATCTGGGTGGCTGACCTAAGCACATTTGGTGATGGTGTTACATTGCATTGGATAGAACCTTTAATTGAGATGGATATTTTTGCAAGGAAATTGTCATTATTTTGAAATAGAGCTTAGAGAAATGTTCAGTCAGCTTCACTGAACATGGACTACTGCATCTTTTATATTGAGCATTGGGCAGGGAGAAAGATCCTTGTTGAGCTATCTAAATATGTGCAACCACTTTCAGGTTAGGAGGAAGCAGTCTTGATAAAAATATCATGGCAAGTATTTAGTGATGAACTTTAAGACTGATTCTCAGGATTTCTTGTTCCCAGCAATGTTGATAGACTGTATCAAAAATAGGAAGAATGGAAACACTTAGAAGCAGTTTGAAGAAAGAGTTATGAGAACATGCATCTGGTTATACACCTATCACCTATATTAGATTGTTTTCTTTCAGGGGGAAGGAGGGAATAGAGGAGGGAGGAAATTCTAAAATTCAGAATCTAGCAAAAAATAATGACTGTTAAAAACTATCATTGCATGTAGTTGGAAAAACTAAATTAAGTATTAAAAAAGAGAATAAGTATTTGACAAAATGGAAGAAAAAAGTGACACCAAGAATATTATGGAATTTGAAAAATTAAGCTTTAATTGAATAATATGAAGCACAAACCAAAGAAATCACCTATGATGATTTGGAAGATGGGTACTTACTATATCTCCTGAATAAAGAAGGAATAAAAAAAAGTGGTACACACTATTGGTAATATAGCAGTTACCTATAAATGGGGCTTTTTGGTTTGTTTGCTTTTCCTCTTTTTCCTGATTATGTTTCACAAATGTCAGTAAAGTACCCTTGCTATTATAATTGTGGTGTGGTAGAAATGAGTTGTGAGTATTCTGTATGGGAGGACTAGGGGAAGAAAGTAGAAATAGATTGAGAGAGAGACAGAGGTAGAACCTGACTTAATGAGAATATATGTGGTCACTGTCTGTGTTGTATTCTAGAACTAGCACTTCCTAAGATAAGCAAAACACTTTACAAAACTCTTTAAAAATGTTATTGCATTCTATTCTCCAAGTAACCATGGGAAATAGGTGCCACTATCATGCATATTTTACAGATGTTACTTGCTCAAGGCTCAGGGTTAATAAATATCTGAATTCAGGTCTTTCTGATTCTAGTTTCAGTGACCTATATTTCTCTAACTTTCTGCATAGTATGAGAAGTACTGGAATCCACGGGGAGAAAACTTTGCCAAATTCTATCAAAACTTCTTGAAATCTACAAAGAAAATGAATACGTTTCTAAAGATGGGGCAGAAAAAGAGTGAGCCCAACAGAAGAGTTTTAGAGCAAGTAGTCTAAGAGCAACATAACTGTACTAAGACACTTGATTTTAAGAGTGAATTTTGACCCTACTTTCTCCTAATCTTGTCAAGTCATTTATACCATTTAATAAGCAGTGCCAAGAATTGAGCTAAGCATTGAGAATGCAGATTGAACCAAAAAGAAGCCTCAAGGAGCTTATGTTCCTAATGGGAGAAGATTGTACATAAAAGGAAATTGAAAAGGGAGAGTGGAGAAAGCAATATGGAGGGTCAGGTGTGGCATCCTGTTAGGAAATCATTGTGATTTATCTATTGCATAAAGATTGTAGTTGATTAATGTTTTACATTTCAACTCTGTATAGTCCACTCTGCATTTCCGAAATGACTCATAATGCTCTGCATGTATCCAAGTCCTACCAGAACTTCTCCCTGAAAATTATGGAATGAATAGAGTTAGAAATAGTTCTAAGATCACAAGAACTTTATGATTTTCTCATTACAAAGAGATGATAGCTCTGAAATTCTCATTCCCATTCTGAATATTCTTTTTTTAAATTTTTATTAAAAATATTATTTGAGTTTTACAATTTTCCCCCCCAATCTTGCTTCCCTCCCCCCAACCCACCCCACAGATAGCACTCCTTCAGTCTTTACTTTGTTTCCATGTTGTACCTTGATCCAAATTGGGTGTGATGAAAGAGAAATCATATCCTTAAAGAGAACAGAATTCTCAGAGGTAACCAGATCAGACAATAAGACATCTGGGTTTTTTTTTCCCCCGAATTAAAGGGAATAGTCCTTGTACTTTGTTCAAACTCCACAGCTCCTTATCTGGATACAGCTGTCTCCTTTGCAGACAGCGAAAAACTGTTCCCAATTGTTGCGCTGATGGAATGAGCAAATCCTTCAAGGTTGAATATCACTCACATGTTGCTGTTAGGGTGTACAGTGTTTTTCTGGTTCTGCTCATCTCACTCAGCATCAGTTCATGCAAATCCCTCCAGGTTTCACTGAAATCCCATCCCTCCTGGTTTCTAATAGAACAACAGTGTTCCATGACATAACATTCCATGACATAACATTCCATGACATAAAATATACCACAGTTTGCTAAACCATTCCCCAATTGAAGGACATTTACTGGATTTCCAATTCTTTGCCACCACAAACAGGGCTGCTATAAATATTTTTGTACAAGTAATGTTTTTACCCTTTTTCCTCATCTCTTCAGGGTATAGACCCAGTAGTGGTATTGCTGGGTCAAAGGGTATGCACATTTTTGTTGCCCTTTTGGCATAGTTCCAAATAGCTCTCCAGAAGGGTTGGATGAGTTCACAGCTCCACCAACAGTGTAATAGTGTCCCAGATTTCCCACATCCCTTCCAACAATAATCATTATCCTTTATGGTCATACTGGTCAATCTGAGAGGTGTGAGGTGGTACCTCAGTGAAGCTTTAATTTGCATTTCTCTAATAATTAATGATTTAGAGCATTTTTTCATATGGCTATGGATTGCTTTGATCTCCTCATCTGTAAATTGCCTTCGTATATCCTTTGACCATTTGTCAACTGGGGAATGGCTTTTTGTTTTAAGAATATGACTCAGTTCTCTGTATATTTTAGAAATGAGTCCTTTGTCAGAATCATTAGTTGTAAAGATTGTTTCCCAATTTACTACTTTTCTTTTGATCTTGAGTACATTGGTTTTATCTGTGCAAAAGCTTTTTAATTTAATGTAATTGAAATCATCTAATTGGTTTTTAGTGATGTTCTCCAACTCTTCCTTAGTCATAAACTGTTCCCCTTTCTATAGATCTGACAGGTAGACTGGTCCTTGATCTTCTAATTTGCTTATAGTATTGTTTTTTATGTCTATGTCCTTTAACCATTTGGATCTTATCTTGGTAAAGGGTGTGAGGTATTGGTCTAATCTAAGTTTCTTCCAAACTAACTTCCAATTATCCCAGCAGTTTTTATCAAAGAGGGAGTTTTTATCCCAGTGGCTGGACTCTTTGGGTTTATCAAACAACAGATTACTATAATCCTCTCCTGCTTTTACACTTAGTCTATTCCACTGGTCCACCACTCTATTTCTTAGCCAATACCAAACAGTTTTGATGACTGATGCTTTATAATATAATTTTAGATTGGGTAGTGCTAAGCCACCTTCGTTTGTATTTTTTTTCATTCAGCTCAGCTCCTGGCAATTCTTGACGTTTTATTTCTCCATATGAATTTACTTACAATTTTTTCTAACTCATTAAAGTAATTTTTTGGAATTTTGATCGGTAGGGCACTAAACAGATAGTTTAGTTTTGGTAGAATTGTCATTTTTATTATATTAGCTCTCCCTATCCATGAGCTGTTGATATTTGCCCAGTTATTTAAATCTGATTTAATTTGTGTGAGAAGTGTTTTATAATTGTTTTCAAAAAGATTCTGAGTCTGTCTTGGCAAATAGACTCCCAAGTATTTTACACTGTCTGAGGTTACTTTGAATGGGATTTCTCTTTCTAGCTCTTCCTGCTCTTTCTTGCTAGACATATATAGGAAAGTTGAGGATTTATGGGGTGTATTTTATAACCTGCAACTTTGCTAAAATTGATAGTTGTTTCCAGTAGTTTTTTAGAGGATTTCTTGGGATTCTCTAGGTAGACCATCATGTCATTTGTGATGAGTGAGAGTTTTGTCTCTTCCTTCCCAATTCTAATTCCTTTAATTTCTTTTTCTTCTCTAAGTGCTGATGCTAACATTTCTAATACAATATTGAACAGTAGTAGTGATAATGGGCACCCTTGTTTAACCCCTGATCTTATTGGGAATGCCTCTAGCCTCTCCCCATTGAGTATAATGCTTGTTGATGGTTTCAGATAGATACTGCTAATTATTTTAAGGAACAGTCCATTTATTCCTACACTCTCTAGTGTGTTTAATAGGAATGGATGCTGTATTTTCTCAAAAGCTTTTTCAGCATCTATTGATATGATCATATGGTTTCTGAGTGTATACTCAATTATATCAATAACAAACCTAACAGTTTTCCTAATATTGAACCAACCCTGCATTCCTGGAATAAATCCTACTTGATCATAGTGTATTATCCTAGTGATGACTTGTTGTAGTCGTTTTGCTAAGATTTTTTTGGGATTTTTGCATTTATATTCATCAGGGAAATAGGTCTATAATTTTCTTTCTCTGTTTTAACTCTTCCTGGTTAAGGTAACAGTACCATATTTGTTTCATAGAAAGAGTTAGGCAGAGTTCCATCTTTCCCTATTTTTCCAAAGAGTTTATATAGGATTGGAACCAATTGTTCCTTAAATGTTTGGTAGAATTCACTTGTGAATCCATCAGGCCCTGGAGATTTTGTTTTTCAATAATGGCTTGTTGAATTTCTTTTTCTGAGATAGGGTTGTTCAGGTATTTAATCTCTTTTTCATTTAACCTGGGCAACTTATATTTTTGTAAATATTCATCCATTTCACTTAGATTATCAAATTTATTGGCATGAAGTTGGACAAAAAAATTTCTAATTATTACTTTAATTTCCTCCTCATTGGTGATGAGTTCACCTTTTTCATTTATAATACTAGCAATTTGGTTTTCTTCTTTCTTTTTTTTAATCAAATTGATGAGAGGTTTATCAATTTTATTGGTTTTTTCATAATACCAACTTTTGGTTTTATTTATTAATTCAATAGTTTTTTGCTTTCAATTTTATTAATTTCTCCTTTAATTTTTAAAATTTCTAATTTGGTATTTGATTGGGGATTTTTAATTTGTTCTTTCTCTAATTTTTTTAGTTGCATGTTTAGTTCATTGATTTCCTCTTTCTCCAATTTATTCATATAAGCATTTAGAGCTATAATATATCCCCTGAGAGTTGCTTTGAATGAATCCCATAGGTTTTGGTATGTTGTTTCATTATTATCATTATCTAGGATAAAATGGTTAATTCTTTCTATAATTTGTTTTTTGGTCTACTCATTTTTTAAGATGAGGTTGTTCAGTTTCCAATTTGCTATGGGTCTATATCTCCTTGGCCCAGTATTGCATATGACTTTTATTGCATTGTGATCTGAGAAAGATGTATTCACTATTTCTGCCTTTCTGCAATTGATCATTAGGTTTTTATGTCCTAGTACATGGTCAGTTTTTGTATAAGTTCCATGTACTGCAGAGCAAAAGGTATATTCCTTTCTATCCCCATTCAGTTTCCTCCATAAGTCCACCATATCTAATTTTTCTAACAATCTCTTTACCTCCCTAATTTCTTTCTTGTTTGTTTTATGATTTGATTTATCTAGATCTGATAGTGGGAGGTTGAGGTCTCCTACTAGTAGAGTTTTGCTGTCTATGTCTTCCTGTAATTCTTTCAGCTTCTCCTCTAAGAATTTGGGTGCTGTCCCACTGGGTGCATATATATTCAATATTGAAATGACTTTATTGTCTATGGTACCTTTTAGGAGGATAAAGTTTCCTTCCTTATCTCTTTTAAGGCTATCTATTTTTGCTGCTGCTTTGTCTGAGATAAGGATTGCTACCCCTGCTTTTTTTTTTTACTTCAGCTGAAGCAAAATATATTTTGCTCCAACCTTTTACCTTTACTCTATATGTATCTCTCTGCTTCAAATGAGTTTCCTGTAAGCAGCATGTTGTAGGATTCTGGTTTTTAATCCACTCTGCTATTTGCTTATGTTTTAAAGGGAGAGTTCATCCCATTCACATTCAAGGTTATGATTACTAATTCTTTATTGCCCTCTGTGCTGTCTTCCCTCTGTTTGTATTTTTCCCCCTTCCCCCCTTTTATCCATATTCCCAGCATTTTGTTTTTGAATACCACCCCCTTCAGTGTGTTTGCCCTCCTATAACACACCCTCCCCTTTCTTTCCCCTTTCCCTGTTCCCTTCCCTTCCTTTTGTTATTTCCCCTTAATTCTCCCACTCCACTTCCCTTTCTCTGTCCCCCCTCCCCTTTTCCTCTTTTCAAACTTGAAACGTTAGATGTTTTATAAGTTAACTGAGTATGTGTAGGTTGACTTTAAGCCAATTTTGATGAGAAGAAGATTCAGGTGTTTCTCCTCTACTCCCTTCTTCCCCTCTATTACCATAGGTTTTTGTACCTCTTAGTGTAATGAGATTTGTCCCATTCAATCCCCTCCCTCCTCCTGTGTTCTATCCTGTCCTCCTTTTTAGGGAGGTAGTATAATTTTTTTTAGATCATTCTAAGTCATAGAAAATTCTGACTGTCTGTCCCTTCTACTTCAGTATATTCTGTTGAATAAAGTCAAAATTCCTGAGAGTTATTAGAGTCTTTCTCCCCAGTGGAGTTAAAGCCAGTTACATCCCATTAGATATCAGTCTCATGGATAGGTCATGGATCTCCATCATTTCTGGCTAGGTATATTCTCTCTGTTAGAGTTACATTTCTCAGGATTTATGAGAGTCTCTTCCCCCCCCCCCCCCCCCATGCTGGGATATAGCCAGTTTCAACTTACTGGATTGCATTTTTTTCCTTTTACCGCCCCCCCCTTTTTTTTTTTTACCTTTTCATGAGTCTCTTGAACCTCCTGTTTGATATCCAAATTTTCTGTTTAGCTCTGGTCTTTTCATCAGAAATTTTTGGAATTCTTCCATTTCGTTAGATGTCCATCTTTTTCCCTGGAAGAGAAGGCTCAGCTTTGCAGGAAAGTAGATTCTTGGATGCATTCCCAGCTCCCGTGCTCTTCGAAATATCTCGTTCCAGGCCCTTTGATCCCTTAAAGTTGATGCAGCCAGGTCCTGAGTGATCCTTACTGTGGCTCCTTGATATTTAAATTGTTTCTTTCTGGCTGCTTGCAGGATTTTCTTTTATCTGATAGTTCTGGAGTTTGGCCACAACATTCCTTGGTGTTTTCATTTTAAGATCTTTTTCTGGTGGGGATCAATGTACTCTTTCAATAACTACTTTGCCCTCCGATTCCATGATGTCAGGCAGTTCTCCTTCACTAGATCCTGTAATATTAGTCCAGGCTTTTTTTCTCTTCAATGTTTTCAGGAAGTCCTATAATTTTCAGGTTGCCCCTCCTTGATCTATTCTCGAGGTCAGTGGTTTTGTTGATGTGGTATTTCACATTTGCTTCTATTTTTTTTCTATTTTTTTGATTTTTTTTTTAACTGACTCTTGCTGTCTCATGGAGTCATTAGTTTCTGTAGACTCCATTATTTTTTGGGGGGAAGAGTTTTCTTCATTAACCTTTTCCAATTGGTCAATTCTACTTTTGAAAGAGCTTTCCATTTGACCAATTGAGGTTTTGAGAGAATTAATTTCTTTTTGCATTTGCTCATTTGAGGATCTGAGAGAATTATTCTCATTTTGTAATTGTCCAATTCTACTTTCTAAGGTTTTGTTTTCTTGTTGCAAGGTATTAATTGTCTCCCCCAAATTTTCCAGTTGATTTTTAAACTCCTTCCTTATTTCTTCAAGGAAGTCTTTCTGTGCTGGAGACCAGATTGTATTCTCCTCAGAGGTTCCAGGTCTTTCTGATTTGGGGTCTTTCCCTTCCAGGAATTTTTCTATGGATCCACCTTTCCGCTGACCCTTCTTCATTATGCTAAGACCTTGAGTTGGGGGTGGGGGCTGGTTCACCTGGGCTTGGGATCTCTAAAGGCTTTACTGAGTGCAGTTTCTCTGGCTGGCCAGTAGGAGGTGCTGGTTGCCCTCTCTGGGGTGTCTGTGACCTTGGTTGAGAGGCCTTCTCCCTTTGCTTGAGGGAGGGAATTGGAACTATTGAATTCTTTTGCCTTCAATCAATGGTGGGCTTTACCCTGGCCTGAGGTGATTCCTCAGCTGGGCTGGTTCTTCTGCTCACACACCTGGGCCTGAGGCAGAAGTAGTTTGCATTTGTTTGAGAAGAGGCCTCAGTGCAATTGGAGGCGTGGGCTCAGAGTTTCTCAGACCCGAGGAGCCCAGGGATGGTGTCCGCAGCTCTCCTGCACCAGACCTCTCCCCACAGCCCCTTCCCCAAGCTCCAGGGGGACAGCCCCAACACCAGCGCCTCTGCTTCCCCATGGACCCAAGCCCTCTTCATCCAGCCCCACTGCTCATTCAGCAGGTCCAGCTCTCGGGCCCTCAGACTCCTGGTTCCAATTCAGCTGTTGATTTGGCTGATCCCAGGCTGATCTTCCTTCGGAGCTCAGACTCACCGGCCGGTACTCAGGCAAGGCTGCTGTGGGAGACAAATGCTGAGCTAGATTTTCCTCTCCTGGCTTTTCTTTCTGGGTTTCCTGGTTCGGATTTCTTTTAAGAGGTTTGTTTCATGTGATAGATGGGGAAGAGATCAGGAGACTTTAGAACTGTGCCTGTCTTCTCTCCACCATCTTGGCCGGAAGTCAAGACTAAGTTCCTGAATATTCTTAAGTAATAAGTAATTAGTCCTAATTCCATTGCAGTACTGGTCACCTATTGCCAAGTCTATTATATTTAAAACCTCCATAAACTTTCCTATATTCTTTTTCGCTTTTTTTTTGTAAAGCAATTAAGTGACTTGCCCAAAGTCATACAGTAGGTAATTATTACATGTCTGAGACTGGATTTGGAATCAGGTCCTTCTGACTTCATGGTCAGTGCTCTATCCAACTGCTCACCTACTTGCCCCTAACTTACCCATATTTTTTAACCATCCCTTCAGGACAAATTCTTTTTCTATTACCTCAATCTTTGTGGTTAAGAATTGATGCTGACATCCCCTTAATTGGTGCTTTGATCCCCTTAATATAATTTGTACTATCTCCCTAATACTGCCCCTTAATGATTTTTTTGTTCTCAAGTAATTTTCATTCTTATACCATCCTATCCTTTTTTTGTTATTATTCACCAACTTCCCAGTCATTCCTCCAGTTTTTAATATTTATTTAGTAATTAGATTATGATGTTTCTTGTGATGCTGCTTTGTGTACCATCTTCAGGGAATTTGACATTCACATTGATGGTCCTCCATCATATTAATTACTCAATACCTCCACCTCCTTGACCTTAATGACCACTACCTCATTTCAGTTACAAACCAATACATCCACAGTTTAGACCTTAACATCTCCTGAAATCATACTACCTTCAAGTCCTGGAATTTGAAATTCTATGTTCTCTTATCAACTACCCATTCCTTCAATTTTTATTTATTTTCATCACTATACACATGTATATTTAAATTTCCTTCCACCCTGCCTGCCCTCAGCTGAGAACAGGCAGGTTAGCATTGTACATATAGTTATTTTCTGTATGAGGAATTAGGTTTAAGGGAAAGAGATACATAAGAGATAATTTTTATAAAGTATTCATCAGATTCTGAAGGGTCTTTTTTTTGGGGGGGGGTTGTGTGTGTGTGTGTGTGTGTGTGCTTTTTGTATTGTTTTGATTTTTTTTTCTCTGGATGAGGATAACATTGTCCATAGCCAGTCTAATACAGTTGTTCTAGCTTTCTGAACTGCTGAGAGGAACTGCTTCCATCAAGGTTGTTCATTTCACAATGTTGTTGTTAATGTGTATATTATTCTCTTGGTTCTACTCATTTAACTCAGCATCTGATCCCATTAAGTCAGTCCATGCTCCTTTAGAGTCTGATCATTTATGGTTTTTTTTTTTTTTTTTTTTTAGATTTTTCAAGGCAGTTGGGTTAAGTGGCTTGCCCAAGGCCACACAGCTTGGTAATTATTAAGTGTCTGAGGTCAGATTTGAACTCAGGTACTCCTGACTCCAAGGCTGGTGCTCTATCCACTGTGCCACCTAGCCACCCCTCATTTATGGTTTCTTATAGAACAATAATATTCCATAGTATTCATGTACCATAACTTGTTTAGCCATTCTTTAATTTCCAAATTTTTTTGTCACTTCAAAAATAACTGCTATGAATATTTTAGAACATGTAGAACTTTTTTTTTTTATAATTTCTTCTGGAAGGATGTAGAATTGGAATTGCTGAGTCAAAGGGTTTGAACAGTTTTATGACTCTTTGGGCAAAGTTCCATATTGCTCTCCAGAAAGGTTGGATCCATTCACAACTCCACTAACAATGCATCAATGTTCCCAAACCTCCCACAACCTCTCCAAAATTGATAATTTTCCCTTTTTTCCTCATCTTGGCCAATCTGATAGGTGTGAAGTGGTACCTCATTGTTTTAATTTGAATTTCTCTAATCAATAATGATTTGGAACATTTTTTCCCATATGATCATATATAGCTTTAATTTCTTCATTTGAAAATTGTTTGTTTATATCCTTTGTTCATTTATCAACTGGGGAATGACTTGTAACCTTAAAAATTTGATGCAATTCCCTATATATTTTAGAAATGAGACCTTTATCAGAACTCCTAGTTGTTTCCCAGTTGTTTTCCTTCTAATTGTGGAAGCATTGATTTTATTAGTGTAAAAACTTTTTAATATAATAAAGTCAAAATCATTCATATTGCAGTATACAATGTTCTCTAATTCTTGTTTGGTGATGTATTTATCCCCCTTTCCATAGATCTGATAGAATATTTCTTGGTCTATTAATTTATCTATGGTATTTCTCTTCATGTTTAAATCCTGTATCCATTTTGACCATATTTTGGTAGAGGATGTGAGATGTGGAACTATGCCTAGTTTTTGCCATACCATTTTCCAGTTTTCCTAACAATTTTTGAAGCTGATATCTTTGATTTTGTAAAACAGTAGATTGCTGTAGTCATTTACTGTGATTTCTTTTGAACCTATCTTAATCCATTGTTCCATTATTCTATGTCTTAACCAGTACCAGGCAGTTTTGATGATTGCTGCTTTAGAGTATGGTTTTATATCTGGTACAGCTAGGCCACCTTCCTTTACATTTTCCTTTGCCAGTACTTTGTTATAAATTTTGTTATTATTTTTTCTAGTTATTTGATATTTTGATATGGCAATGGATAAGTAATTTAATTTGGGTAGAATTGTCATTTTTATTATATTAGCTTGACCTAACCATGAGTATTTGACATTTTTTCCCAATTATTTAAATCAGACTTATTTGGGTGAGAAGTGCTTTATAATTGTGTTTATGTATTTTCTGGGTTTGTCTTGGGAGGTAGATTCCCAAGTATTTAATATTGTCTATAGTTATTCTAAATGGAATTTCTCTATCTTTTGCTCTTGGGCTTTATTGTTCATATATAAAAATGCTATTGATTTATATGGGTTTATTTTGCATCCTGCTACTTTACTGAATTTTTTAATTATTTCAGGGAATGTTTTAGATGATTTTCTCAGGTTCTCTAAGCATACCATCATATCATCTACAAAGAGTGAAAGCTTTCCTTCCTCACTGATAATTCCTATTTCTTCAATTGCTTTTTCTTCTCTTCTTGCTATAGCTAGCATGTCTAATACTACATTGAATAGTAATGGTGATAACAAATATCCTTCTTTCACCCCTGATTTTATTAGAAATGCTCCAAGTTTATTCCCATTGCATATAATATTTGTTGATGGTTTTAGATAATACTATTTATTATTTTAAGGAAAACTCCATTTATTCCTAAACTTTCTAGTGTTTTTAATAGGACTGGATGTTGTATTTTATCAAAGGTTCTTTTCAACATCTATTGAGATAAACATATCAATAGAAATCATGATTATGTTAAGCGTCTTCTTAATATTGAACCATCCCCAACTACCTGATATAAATCCTACTTGATCATGATGTATTATCCTATATAATAGTCTCATTGCTAAAATTTTTTATTTAAAATTTTTGCATAAATATTCATTAGTGAGATTTGTTTATAATTTTGTCTGTTTTGGTTCTTCCTGGTTTAGGTATCAGCCCTATACCATGTTGGTATGATAAAAGAAGTTTGGCAAAAGTCCTTTTTAATCTATTTTTAAAAATAGCTTATGTAGAATAGGAATTAATTGTTCCTTTAATGTTTTGTAGAATTCACTTGTAAATTCAAATGGACCTGGAGACTTTTCTTAGGGAGTTTATTGATGATGGTTTCTTCAATTTCTCCTGCCAATCTCGGGAATTTGTATTTTTGTAAATATTCATCCATTTCACTCAGGTTACCCAATTTATTGTCATACAGTTCAGCAAATTAGCTCTGAATGATCTCTTTAATTTCCTCCTCATTGGTGGTTAGTTCACCATTTTCAGTTTTGATACTGGTAATCTGGTTATCTTCTTTTTTTTAAATCAGATTAACCATTGTCTATTTATTGGGTTTTTTTCATAAAACCAACACTTAATTTTATTTATGAGATCAATATTTTATTTATGAGATCAATTCTATATTTCCCTCCTTGCTATCTTTCTCTATTTATATTTTTCTCTTCCCTTTTCTATTATTCCTCCTCACTAAAATTTTTACTACCTTTCCCCTTTGACTTTTCTTTTAAAACATTAATTTTCAGTTTATTTTCACTTATACCTTTGCCTTCCCTTTTATCAGTCCCTTCTTCCCTTATCTCTCCCTTTCCCAGTCCCTCCCTTCCTTGCATATTAGGGTACAATTTAAAATGAAGTGGGAATGCATCTTAAATAGAATTTACTCAGTGTTCACATTCTCCCTTCTTTACTTCTAAAATTATAAATCTTTGTGTCTCTTCCCTTGGTGTTATTTATTGCTCTAGTACTATTAATGAGATATCATCAATCACAGTTTGATTATTTGATTGTTTGATAAGCTCATACTGTTATCAAGGTACCATCAGATTTTTGCTTGATTGCTTGATAAGCAGCATTGTATCAAATTATAATTATAATCATTTTTTTACCTTAGCCCCTTTTTCAAGTATCTTTCAAGTATATACAATCCTCCTCATGAGCCAAAGTATCACGAAAGCTATATCATTTCTTGAACTATTTGTGCCCCTTCCCCAGGTCTATTTTCTCTCACACTTTGACCCCTTGCCCCCTCCCCCCAGGGTACTTAACCCCTTTAAAGCTAACCACTGGTTAATTCAAACCCTGATCTAATTAACTGTAATAATCTTAAAGATCTCTAAGTACAGGAGACTCTGGAGGTCTCACCTGAGAACTTTACAAATGATTATACATTACAGAGACATTGACTCAGGAATCTCCAGTATATGATGCCTTCATTAGACAAGGTGATAAGCACAGTAGTATTAAAATGGGTCAAAGGATAATGAAACTTAACATTAACGCTCCTGTTTTCCTTCAGGTTCTTTTGTCTCAAACATAGTGATGCCATCTTGGACCTCTTCAATGGAGAGATAAGACCCAATTATACCCATAACCTTTAGATTCATTTTCTTCAGTTATATTTGACCCTTTAATTATACTATGAGAAGTAAAGTTCAAGAATTTGAAGTATTATATCTCCCCATTTAGTCTTGTATATATAATTTGATGGTCTTGACCAACTTTTGTTTTGTTTTGTTTTTACTTCCCTTTTTCCTTTACCTTTTTATGTACCTCTTGAGTCTTGTATCTAGTGATTGAATTCTTTGTTCAGTTCTAGTCTTTGTGTCAGGAAATTGTGGAAGTCCTCATTTCATTGAACATCCATCTTTTCCTCTGACAGCATATGCTGAATTTTGCAGAGTAGTATATTCTGGGTTGTAATCCCAGGGCCTTTGTTCTCTGATATATGGCATTCCAGGTCTTCCTGTCCTTTAATGTTGAGGTTGGTAGGTCCTGTATGAGTTTGATTTTATTTCCTTTCTATTTGAATTGTTTTATTTTTGCTTCTTATGGTATTCTTTCCTTTGAGAATTCTGGAATTTGGCTATAAGAGCCCTTGGGGTTCTTATCCTGGGATCTCTTTCTGGAGGATTCTATGGATTCTTTCAATGGTTATATTGTTTTCTTGTTCTAGTAGAGTTGGACAGTTTTCCCTTATAATTTCCTGCATGATGTTTTCCAGGTTCTTTTTTATTTTTATTTAGGCTTTCTGGGAGTCCAATGATTCCTAGACTGTCGCTCTTGAATTTATTTTCCAGGTCATTCACTTTCCCTAAAAGGTAATTTACGTTTTCTTCATTTTTTTTTAGCCTTTTCAATTTGTTTGATGTAATCTTGCAGTCTTATAGATTCATTGGTTTCTATTTGTTCAATTCTAATTTTTAGAGTTTTATTTTCTTCAATTAGCTCTTGTGTTTCCCTTTCCAGTTGGTTATTTTTACTTTTTTTTTTTTTTTGCAAGGCAATGGGGTTAAGTGACTTGCCTAAGGCCATACTGCTAGGTAATTATTAAGTGTCTGAGGTCAGATTTGAACTCAGGTACTCCTGACTCCAGAGTTGGTGCTCTATCCACTGCACCACCTAGTTGCCCTAGTTATTTTTACTTTTAACAGAATTGATTTCTCTTCTCCCATTTTTCTTCTTCCTTGTTTTTTAAATTCCTTTTTAAGTTCTTCAATGAGCTTTTGTATTTGAGTTATAGACTGCTTTGATACTCCCCGTGATGATTTTTTTTTTACTAGTTTCTTCTTCAGACGTGGCATTGTTATCTTTGTCTGCAAAATAGTTTTCAATAGTGAGCATGCTTTTACATTTTTTGCTCATCTTTTTTTTTGTTCTGCTCCTGGGGTATAGGGAATATAGATCCAAGCTTTTTTTTTTCTTTTTGGCTGGGGTCAGATCCCTGGCTTGTCCTTGGCTAAGATGTTACCTATGAAGTTTATGCCTTGTCTTTGCAGAGGCTTATTTTCTCCTTTATGTGCAGGTTCTGATTTAGCAATTGTTTGTTCCCAACTCAGTCCTGTTGTTTATCTCAGTATTCCCAGGGTACAGACTTTGTTTGGGGTTAGCATCCTCCCTGCTGGCTTTCTATCTAACTGCCAAGACTTCTGATGTTGTTAAGCTGTGGGGACCTGGATTGCACTATGGCCAAAAGCCTCCCACTGACTTTTCCTGCTCTCCTGTCTCCTGGATTTTCCTTCCACTTTTCCCCCCAAAGAGACCTTCACTGAAGATTCTCCAAGACGTCTACAGTTGAAAACTTCTTTGAATCTTCTTTTTTTCTTGGTGGGATCTGTAGTTTGAATGTGAAAGTAGACGCTTCATTTATTTTTTGGTAGGGAAAAGCTCTGGGAGAATGTTAGCTTCATGCCACCATCTTGGCTGTGCCCCTGAAATTGCATTCCTTTAATCTTTCATTTCTTTCTCTGACAAAAAAAGATTTTTTTATGTGATCTAGATAATTGTTCAACTTGGATAGATTCAGATTTTATTTACTAAACCAATAGAATGAATGACTTAAAGAGAGGCCTATGCTGGAGTACCCCAGGTCTCTGTTCTGGGCATTTAATTCTTTAATATTTTCATTGGTGATCTGGATAAAGACACAGTTGATATGTTTGTCATATTTTCAGAGTACATAAAGCTAGGAGAGACAGCTAACACATTGGATGAAAATCAGAAATCCAACAGTCTAAAATGATGAACCAAATTTAATAAGATGGAATTTAATTGAGAATGATGCAAAATTCTCCATTTGAATGTTTTTTTTTAATAAACATCATTATAAAATAGGGTTGTTGTAATTAGACAGAAGTCCATTGACTACAAGCATAATATGATTCAACAATGTGCTAGGATAACCAAAAAAAAAATATATATATATATATATATATATATATATATATATATATATATTTATTTTCATTTATAAAAGAAAAGGGATCCAGAACACAGGCTATAACAATCATGCCCTGTTCTATTGTTAAGATTATTCTTGGATTTTTGTGTTTGATTTTGAGTAATATGTTTTATTGAGATTGGGCAATTGGGGAGCGTAGAGGAGGGTATAGAGAATGATGAGGGACTTGTGATCATGGCATATGAAGATCAATGAAAGGAACTAGAGATATCTAGCTAGGCAAAACGATGATCAAATGAGGATTGTAAGAGTCGAAGCCAAATACAGTGCAACATAGTAGAAAGAATACTGGAAGTGGAATCATGAAATTTCGGGGTTCAGATATTTCATCTGACACTTACTAGGTATATGAACAAAGGAAAATCTATTAACTTGTCTAAACCACAGTTTCATCATCTGAAAAATGAAATTTCTAATACTTATAGTTCTTATATCACAATGCTACAAAGGAGAAAACAATTTCTTTCTTCTAAAAAGTTTTTCTTCCTAGCCATCTCACAGAGTTGGGAGAATAAAGTGCAAATAAACTGCAGATTTCAATACACTGTAGAAATTATAAATTAATGACAACTAGCATTTATGTAGCACTTCAGGGTTTGCAAAACAATTCAACATCTTATTTGAATTTCACAGTTTTCTGAAGTATGTGCAATTATTATTCACATTTTGTATATGAGCAAACTGAAGATGAGGGAATTTAATTGACTTGCCTCAGGTCATATAGGAATTCAGTATTTGAACTCAGATCTTTCTGACACCAAATCCAGCATTCAATCATTTACCTGCAGTCTATTATTAATACCATGCCAAAAATTTTTGGAACAAATCCTGCTGATGATGACCATTTATATACTTTAACTTGGCTGGTCCTTAGATAGCAGGCCATCTGTTGCCAAAATTCCATTTTTCTACTTGGCAGAACCATTGCTTCGTTGGTAAATCTTTAGAGAACTCAGAATCTCTACAACACACTATAACATAGTAGGACTTTATGTAGCAGGACCCATTTGGGTGGATCTCCTTCCACTTATGAAAATGACAAAACTTCCATGATTTCTCATGGTCACTGATGCAGTGTTAAGGAAAATGTGGAAGGAGATCCTCATACTCCATACACTCAGGAAAGATACTCAAGGATTCCACATTCAGTTTCTAGACTGACAGGATAGAAAAGCAGCTGGATAGAATCCATGTATTTGACTCATGTACTTGATTTATTTTAAAAAAAATTTTACTTTACTGACATTTCATAATTTATTTCCCCTTCTTTCTCCTTCTCAGATACTCATACCTTAAAACAAATAACATAGGGGTTGAGTGTGTGTATGTAGGAGGATGTGCGGGGGAAAAGTTGGCTAATATATACAATGTTCCACACTTAAGCTCTCTAATCAATGTACAGAAAGGAGGAGATGCTTTTTCATCTCATATTTCATGTTCATTGGGGTCAACTTTGTTCATTATAATTGATGAACATTAATAGCTAGCTAGCACTATTTATATTTTTATTATTATTATTATTTGAACTTTTCTCTGGCATTCAAATTCATTCATAATTTCATTCTTTCTTACTTTTTCCCACCATAGTCTTCACTATATACTCTTCATTGTAGTGATACTGACCTCCTTGCTTTTCCATGAATAAGGCTCTCCATCTATTGACTCTGGCTTTTTCTCTAGTTCTCTCCTATGTCTAGGATGCTGTTCTCCATCATCTCCACTTTCTGGCCTCCCTTGTCTCTTTTAAGTTCCAAGTAAAGTCCCTTGTACAGGAAGTCTTTTCTAATCTGTCTTAATTCTAGTGCCTTCCCTCTGTTCATTATTTCCTATTGACCCTGTATGTAGCTTGTTTGTCTGTTTTTTTTTCTTGTTGGCTCTCCCATTAGTTTGTGGGGTCAAGGGCAAGGACTGTCTAACTCTTTGTAATCCCAGTGTATCTGGAACATAGTAAATACTTGATAAATATTTATTGATTGAGTAATTATTGATCTCCCAATAATGAGAACTTTTGTCAAAGGATTTGGCTATTCGAGATGAGCAGAACCAGAAGAACATTGTACAACCTAACAGCAACATGGGATTGATGATTAATCTTAATGGATTTGCTCATTTCATCAGGGATAATTTCGAGCTGTCTGCAATGGAGAATGCTATCTGTTTCCAGAGAAAGAATTATGGACTTTGAACAAAGACCAAAGACTACTACCTTTAATTTAAAAAAAAAAAGTTATTGTATTATGTAATCTTGCTATGTCTTATATTTTATTTTTTTCCTTAAGGATATGATTTCTCTCTCAACACATTCAGTTTTGATCAGTGTATAGCATGGAAACACTGTAAAGACTATCAGACTGCCTTCTGTGGGGGAGTGGGGGGAAGAAAGCAAGATTGGGGGAAAATTGTAAAATTCAAAAATAAATAATTTAGGAAAAAAGAATTTGGCTATTGGGTCAATATCGAGTTTCACTAACAATTAATAGCATCCAATATATTTCTGTAAATATTCCATATGATTCTATTTAACACTCTGGAGATTTTCCTTTAATATCTCTATTGTGGCAAAGTAGTTATCTGTCTATCCCCCTACTGATGAGATTATAGAATCATTGAGATACCAAAGTAAATAAGTCAGTGTAGTAATGAAGGTAAAATATGTAGGACTAGAAAGCACATTTTTGAAAATATTCATAAAAGAGTAAATGAAATAGTTAAGACAAAAAAAAGAGATGTAATTATGTTCTTTCATGTTATTAATTGGGAGTTCTAGGCTGTGTATCATGTCTTTCTTTTCTACCCTTTGCAGTGAAGATAAACTGATTAATTTATAAATTATTTTTCTTTATCCCCCTCAATCACATTTTCCTTAACACTGCATCAGAAAATTGATAAGAAAGTCACTCCCTTCTTTACTTCTTAACTCTGTGTGACCTTCAGTAAAACTACCCAGGGGATTCCATACTCAATTTCTAGACACTCAGGGTAGAAAACCAGTTGGATAGAGTCTAAAGAGAAACAACAAAAATGACTTAGGAAATAGGAGAAATGCCTTGTGACAATGGAAAAAGAAATTAAATATATTTATTTACCTAAATGACAGTTGTAAGAGGAAGCAAGGTAAAAGAGCTGATAAATATTGGGAAGATATATATACACATGGAAGGCATGAACATAGTATATGGGGATATAATTAGAGTTAATGGAATGAAATTAAGGGGATTACAGAGTAAGTCGGAATTGTGAGTGATTAAGCAATATAAGCAACATTTATGCTGAGTTTTAGGGAAAAGATTAGGAGTTTGAAAAATATGTTTGGTGAAACTAATTTCCAGTGGGAATTGGTAGAATTTCATCATACCATGCAATATATTAAAGTTAATTTAAGGCAGGCATGGGGCAGCCAATGACTGCCCAGTATTTTAGAGTGAGCATAATATTTTCTGCTTGTTATCAACCTACACAGAGCTTGCAGAACCTGCTTTGGGGCATATATAATGGAAAGGCCTTTCCCCTGATTTAAGAGCATAAGCAGCTATCATTTGATTATCCCTTATCAGCTTACTTGGTCTTGAAAAAGAAGACCTTTATTTGGCTGCTCAGCCAGGACTTAGTGTCCATGCCAAATATTTGTGCAGAAAATCTTTCACATTCTTCCCTTGTAGGTTTCTAGTGAGGAGGAAGTTCTATTATGGGCATCCAGGAGGGGTAGGAATTTAAATAGTGTCAGAACCAGAAAGAACATTGATATCAGAATTTTAAAGCTAAAGTAGTTCAGAGAGAAGCATAATATCTAGGAGTAAGAGGGTGATAAATCTTTTATGTTCTTTTGTGATTAGGTCATATCTGAGGTATGATAAAGAACTATACTTAGTTCTGCATGCTATATTTTAGAAAAGATATATATATATATATATACACATATATATGTATATATGTGTATATATATGTGTTTGTATGTGTGCATATATAAATATAATTGCTGTCTTCAATGACCATGTTAGAGGACTAACTTAGATTTCCCTAAAGGACATAATTATTAGCAATGTATAGGAGATACAGAAAGTCAAAATTAGGTTTAGTTTAAGTAGCAATTCCTAATGATTAGAGCTATTAGGCATTGGAGTGGACTGCCTTAAATTAATGAGTTCTCTCCCTTGCTTGTGGTCTTTAAGGAAAGACCACTTACCTGTCAGGCATGTTAAGTTATTTGGAATTTTTTATCTTTTCATAATAGAGAAGATGAGATAGATTCTGAAGTCCTTCCTAGCTCTCAAGTTCATGGATTCTGGAATTCTTTATACATCATGCCTCTTAGGGCAGAAAAACCTGTATTATATATCCTGAACTGTCTACCTCAGAAATGCCTGTTCTCTTTTTCAAGGTAGTCTTAAGAATCAGGGAGAATTCACTGACCTTTGCTTAGTGAGGATGGGTCAGCAAAGGCTTTGCTCCCTGTGTGAACAGTGGCATAACATTTCCATCATCATCTCTAGCTATTGATAGTTCACCCTGCTTTTCATCTGAGAAATAGCATATTAAATGAAAGAAAAAATGATTTATACTACTAAAAAAGTGACATATCAACATTTCTTTGAATTGTTGCCTCATGAATCTATACCTAAAACATATTCTTTGTCTAAATAACATATCTAACATTAAGAAATTTTTTAAAAGTTCTCAGAATTCTGGTGCCCCTGTGACAAAGGAAAGAACCCTTCCCCAATTCCCCTCCAAACAACTAGAAACTTTCCTCAGAATTGATCTAGGAACAAGGAAACAACTTTCCAGCATAGCTGAAAAAATCAGTCTCATTGTGATGGGAGGGGGAGCAATGTCCAAGAGCAGCAGCTAGTTTCATGACAGAGGGTTTGCAGCAAGGCTCGAAGCTTGGCAAAGTTCAACATCAAGACCCTGAGCTGCAAATCATATCTCCCTAGGAAATTTATCAGTCTGTGAAGCACATAAAGTTTCTATCTCAATAATCCTTCCACCAGCAAGGGCTTTAAAGTAGTGATGACCTGCCCTGGAGTTGGCAACAGGAGACCTCAACTTTGAGGTCAACTGTAGAGTGACCCTGTTTCCAAGGCAACACTGCAGCCCATCTTTAGGGCAGACCAGCAATACGATCCCAAACCCCAGAAAACCTGTTATAAAAGCAACCCATCAGAAAGGTCCCAGCACATGTAGACCAGCATGGAAGTCCCATGCCCAAAAAAAGGTCTGAAAGGTAGCCTATCCTCCAGTGAAAGCAAACAGCTGAACTGTGAAGCCCAGTGGACAACAGTAAGACCTTAAGCCTCTGCACAAAAAAGCTTAGAACAATGCAGGACCAGAGCTCAAGTCTCACATAAAAATAGCAAAACATAAAAAAAGGCGGAAAAAATGAGCAAAAAACCAAAAAGAATATGATTACACAATGTTACCATGGTAATGGTGAGGCTCAAATTATAAACACAGAAAAGGCCAATAGTGTTATTGAAAATGGCCATATATAAAGCCTCAGAGAAAAATGTGATTTGGTCTGAGGCTCAAAAAGAATTCCTTAAAGAGTTTGAAAAGAATGTTAAAAAGCAAATTAGAGAAATAGAAGAAGTGAATAAAAAAAATCAGAGTAATACAAGAGAAACATGAAAAAAATTAATAGCATGGGAAAAGTTAAACAAAAATTTAGAGGAAAATAAGTCCTTTAAAAATAAAATTGGCCAAATGAAAAAGAAAGTGCAATAGTTCACTAAAAAAATAATTCCTTAAAAATTAAAAATTAAACAGGTGGAAAACAATAATTCCATGAATCATCAAGAAATGGTAAAAAAATAAAAAAATTGAAAATGTGAAATTTCTTATTATGAAAACAAATGACCTAGAAAATAGATGCAGTAGATATAATGCAACAATTATTAGACTACCTGAAAATCATGATATAATAATAATAATAATAATGATAATGTTTTAATAAAAACCTGAACAGCACCTTTCAAGAAATTATCAAAGAAACTTATCCTGATATATTAGAACCAGAGGGAAAAATGGAAATTGAAAGAATTCACCAATCACTGCCTGGGAAGGGAGCCCAAATGAAAACTCCCAGGAACATTATAATCAAATTTTAGAGCTCACAAAGTGAAAATACTGCAAGTAGTCAAAAATAAGCAATTCAAATATTGAGGAGCTACAGTCAGGATTACAAAGGATTTGACAGCTGCTACATTAAAGAACTGGAGGACTTATAATATTAGATCCTGGAAAGTAAAGGAATTATTGTAACCAAATATTTCCAATCTAGAAAACTTGAATATATATTTTAAGAGAAAAAACTGGATGTTTAATGAAACAGAAGACTTTCAAACCTTCCAAATGAAAAGAATAGAGTTGAATAAAATATTCAACCTCTTGATATAAAACTCAAAGGAAAAATATATAAAGATAAAAAAACAAGAAAGAGAAATTCAATAAGGTTAAATTATTATTTTTTTAACATTTTAACATTTTATTTGTTTTCCAATTACATACAATAGTAATATGTACCCATTATTTTTTACAAGGCTCTGAATTCTACAATCCCCCCCCAAAAGGCTGTCTGACAGTCTCTACATTGTTTTCATGCAATACATTGATGTAAATTGAATGTTATAAGAGTAAACATAAGAATAAACATAAAGCCCCTCCCCCCCAAGAAGATGAGAAACCTCAAGAAAGAGAGAGAGAGAGAGAGAGAGAGAGAGAGAGAGAGAGAGAGAGAGAGAGAAATGTACTTCAGCCTGTGTTCAGATTTCAATGGCTCTGTCTTTGGGGTGAGTTGCTTTGTTTATCATAAGTCTGCCAGAGAAGTTGCTTCAATATTTTTCCCACAGTTGCTATTACTAGCTGTACCTCCACTCTATTCCTCCCCACTCTCATTTATTCTATTCTCTCTCTCCTTTCATCCTGGCCCTGTCCAAAAGTGTGTTGAATCCGAGTACCATCTCTCCATCTATCTTCCCTCTCTTCTATCACCTATTCCCCCCCCCCTTCCCTTTCCCCATTCCCCCTCATCCTGTCCCTTTCCTCCCATTCTTCTCTAGGGCAAGATAAATTTCTATACCCTATTAAGTGTGTATATCATTTCTTCCCTGAGCTATTTCCGATGAGAATGAAGGCTCATTCATTCCTCCTTGCCTCCCCCGCCCAACTCCATTTAAAAAATTTTTTCTTGACTCTTATGTGAAATCTCTCAGCTTCTTCTTCATCTCCTTTTCCTTCCTCCCAATACTATCCCCCACCATTGCCCACTGACTCCATCCCTTTACAACATCATACCATTATATTCCACTCCTTCCTATGTCCTGTCTATATATACTCCTAACAGCTCTTATAAATGAGAAAGTTCATATGAGTTATCAATATCTTCTTCCTGTGCAGGAATACAAAAAGTTCAACATATCAAGTTCCTCATAATTAGTCCCTCTCTTCCACTCCCTCTAGGGTTTACCAGCATCCTGTACTTGTAGATCAAACTTTCTATTCAGCTCTGGTCATCTCAAAAGGAAAGTTTGAAATTCCCCTCTTTCATTGAAAGTCCATCTTTTCCCCTGAAAGAGGATGTTCAGTTTTGCTGGGTAGTTGATTCTCGGTTGTAAACCAAGATCTTTTGCCTTCTGGAATATCATTTTCCAATCCCTATGAGCCCTTAATGTAGATGCCACCAGATTCTGTGTAATCCTGACCACATATGTAGTTGAATTGTTTGTTTCTGGCAGCTTTTACAATTTTTTTGATTTGGGAGTTTTAGCATTTGGCTATAATATTCCTAGAAGTTTTTCTTTTGGGATTCCTTTCACAGGGTGACTAGTGAATTCTATTGATTTCTATTTTACACTCAGCTTCTAGGATCTCAGGGCAATTTTGCACTATTTCTTGAAAAATGAATTCTAGGCTCTTCTCCTAGTCGTGGCTTTCAGATAGCCCAATAATTTTTAAATTATTTCTTCTGGATCTGTTTTCAAGGTTGGTTGTGTTTCCAATGAGATATTTCACATTTTCTTTTAATTTTTGGCTTTTTTGGAAGAGTTTTATTTCTTCCTGATTTCTTGCAAAGTCATCAGCTTCCTTTAGTTCCATTTTGCATTTGAAGGAATTATTTTCTTCAGAGAGCTTTGTTTAATCTCCTTTTCCAGATGGCCAATTCTGCTTTTTAAGGCAATCTTCTCCATTTTTGTCTTTTGTTTTGCTTTTTCCACTAGTCCTAAACTGGTTCTTAACTTATTATTTTTCTTCAGTTATTTATTTTTTTGTATATCTTTCACCAAGCTTTTGATTTGGTTTTCATGATTTTTCTGCATGGCTCTCATTTTTCCTCCACCTCCCTTAATTACTTTTCAAAGTCTTTTTTTGAACTTATCCATAGTCTGAGTTCATTTTTCTATTTCTCTTGGAAGTTTTGGATATGGAAGCTTGGATTTTTTCATCATCTGAGTATGTGTTTTGATCTTCCATGGGACTAAAGTAATTTTCTATGGTCAGATTCTTCTTTTTCCTGCTGTTTACTCATTTCCTCAACCCAAGATTAATTTACAGCACTTCCAAGGCTTTGGGGTTGTGTTTTTTGGGGGGATACCCCATTGGGACCTTTATTCCTCCAAGGTCTTAGGCACTCTAGCCTGTTCTTTGGTATATAGATGGACCTGACTTCCCTCTGCCCTGGGGCTATAAGGAGGGATCCAGCTTGGTTATTTAGTATGCAAGCCCAAACAGCAATATCTGAGTGTAGGCAAACAGCAGAGAAATCTCTGCAGACTTCCCTTACAATCTCTGGTGGTGCAGGCTGCTTTCCTCCTGATTCTCACTAGAGATTCTGTGGTCTGTGCTGCCTCACTCCAAGTTTATTCTGGTATAGCAGAGTTTTCTCACCACCCCTTCAAGCTGTTGCTGGTGATCCCTGGGTTGGGCTGGGCTGTGCCGTGGCTTTTCCCCCAACCCAGGTCCTGGTGAAACACACCTTTACCATGGAAATTCTAAGTTATTTGGATTGGGAAAATGTATCACTCAGTCTTTCTGTGGGTTCTGCCCCTCTAAATTTTGGCTAGAGCCATCCTATCTTTTTTGGGGGTTTGGGGGGGTCAGAGTTCCCTGGAAATGCTGCCTTTACACCACCATCTTGGCTCTGCTCAGTTAAATTATTGATATTTCTAAATATCAAGATAATATCTATAATTCTTAAGAACATTATTACTATAAGATCAATTAGGATATACAAAGACCAGTGTGGATATAAGGTGACTTCGATGGGATGATGCAAAAAAAAAAAAAAACCAAAATAAAGGACTAAGAGAGAAAATAATACTGAAGAAGGAAAGAGTGAATGTTGGTAAATTATTCCATGTAAAAGGCATGCAAGGGATTTTGTAATGAAGAAGTTGAAGAATAGGGATAGACAAACTTTAAACCTTACTGTCATCAAACTCAGAGTACACACTTAGTTGGATAGTTAGTAGAAATCTATCTTACTCTATAAAGAAGGTAAAAATATCAGGAATAATAGAAAGGATAGGGGAGACTGAAAAAAGGAAGGTAGATTAGGGAAGGCAGTGGTCAGAAGTAAAACACTTTTCTTTTGAGGACAAAATGGTGGGAGTAAGGGGGGGGGGATAAACCAATGAAAAATAGCATGAAGTTAAATATAATTAGTTATCATAACTATAAATGTGGATTTGGATCTATAGTCACCCATAAAACAGGAATGAATAGCAGAATAGATTAAAATTAGAATCCTACAATAAGTTCTATACAGGAAATACTGAAACAGAAAGATACTCACAGGGCAAAAGTAAAGGAATTGAAGCAAAATCTATTGTTTCAGTTGAAGCAAAAAAATAAAAAAAAAGCAAAAATAGATCCAATTAAAAGAGAAAAGGGAAGGAAACTATATTTTAATGAAAGGTACCAGAGAAAGTGAAGTTCTATCCATTCTATAAATTTTTGGAGGAGATAAATGAATTAAAAGACAGACTAGATTATGAAACTATATAAAAGGGGCACTTCAACTTTCCCCTCTCAGAACTAGAGAAATCTACCCAAAAATAAATGAAAAAGAAGTAAGGAGGTGAATAAAATTCTGGAAAAGTTAGATATGCTAGATCTTTGGAGAAAACTGAATGGGAATAGAGAGGAATATACCTTTTCCTCAGCAGCACATGGGACCTACTCAAAAACTGACCATGTATTGGAACTTTAAAAACCTCAAAACAAAATGCAAAAAATAGAAATAGTAAATGCATTCTTTTTAGATCATAAAAAATTAAAAATTAAAATAAATTCTGGATAGTAGAAAGAGATTAAAATTTATTTGAAATTAAATAATTTCATCTTAATAAATGGGTCAAAGAACAAATCATAGAAACAATAATTTAATGAAAGAAAATATTGAGAAAACAAAAATTTATGATATGCAAAGTTACTGGAGGAAAATTATTATCTCTAATTATTTACAACAATAAAATAGATAAAAGGCAGATTTATAAATAGTATATACAATTAAAAACCAACTAGACAAAGAACAAATTAGTTATTTACAATTAAATATTAAATTGAAAATCTAACAAACCAGAGACTGATAAAATTGAAAATAAGAAAATCATTGAACTAATAAAACCAAAAACTGGTTTTATGAAAAAAGTCAATAAAATAAACCATTGACTAATTTAATTTTAAAAAATAAAGAAGAGAATCAAATTGCTAAACCAAATACAAAAGGAATGAATTCACCACCAGATTTATAGGCAATTGTTAGGAGCTATTTTTGCCCAATTATATGACAAATTGGAAAACCTTAATGTAACAGAAGGATATCTGCAATGAATATAAACTATCTAGATTAACATGAGAATAAAATATTTAAATGACTCAGTCTTAGAAAAAGACATTAAACAAACCATAAATTTTTTCCTAACAAAAATTCCCTAGGACCAGATGGAATCACAAGTGAGTTCTATCAAACATTTAAAGAATAATCCCAATATTATGTGAACCATTTGACAAATAGGTGAAGTTTTAAAACAAGTTCCTTTTATGACAGATATAGTACTACTACTTAAATAAGAGTAAAAGCAGAGAAAGAAAATTATAGACTAATTTCCTTAATGAATATTGATGTAAAAATGTTAAATAAAATACTTGTGAAGAGATAACTGCAATACATTACAAGGATTTTACACCATGATCAGGAGAAATCTATAACAGGAATTCAGGGCTCATTTAATATTTAAAAAAATTATCACCATAACTGATCACATCAATAGCAAGATCAACAGCAATCATATGATTATCTCAATAGATGCAGGGGAAAAAGCCTTTGACAAAATACCGCACAAAGTCCTATTTAAAACACTAGAAAGCATAAGAGTAAATGGAGCTTAACTTAAAATGATAAGTACTATTTATCTAAAACTCTCTCTAAGTATTACATATAACAGGGATAAGCTAGAAGCCTTCCCATTATAATTAGAGGTGAAATAAGGATGACCATTATCACCTCTATTTTTTAATATTGTACTAGAAATGTTAGATACAACAATAAGAAAAGAAAAAGAAATTGAAGGAATTAGAATAGGCTATGTGGTAACACTTTTAGCAGATGATATGAAGTTATACTTAGAAAATTCTAGAGGATCAACGCTAAAACTACTTGAAATTATTAACAAATTTAGTAAAATTATAAATTATATAATAAATCCACATCAGCCATCAGCATTCCTATATATTACAAATAAAATCCAGCAACCAAGAGAAAGAATTTTAAAATAACTATAATCAATATGAAATATTCTTGAGTCTACCTGCCAAGCCAAACCCAGGTACTATATGAGTACAATTATAAAACATTTTTCATGCAAATATAGTCAGATCTAAGCAATTTGAAAAATATTAATTGTTCATGGGTAGACCAAACCAATAAAATAAAAATGACAATTTCACCTAAATTTTATTATTTATTGAGTGTCATATCAAACTGGAAAAAATTATTTTATAGAACTGAAAAAAAATAATTAAATTCATTTAGAAGAAAAAAAGTTCAAGAATGTCAAGGGAGTCAGTGGAAAAAAATGAAAAAGAACGTAACCTAGCCATACCAGATCTCAAACTGTATTATAAAGTGGTATTTACCCAAACAATTTGGTATTGGCTAAGAAATAGGATGCTGAATCAGTAGAATGGATTAGGTTCAAATTATAGTACAGTCAATAACCATGATAATCTATTATATGATAAACCCAAAGATCCAATCCTTTTGGAACAGAAACCTGCTCAGAAAATTGGAAAATAATATGACAGAAGCTAGGTATAGAAAAATATCTCCCTCTGAATACCAAGATAAAATCAAAATGGATACTTGCTTTATACATAAAGAGTGATATCATAAGCAAATTAAGAAAGTATGGAATAGTTTATCTGTCAGATTTATAGATAAGGGAAGAATTTAGGACTAAAGAAGATATAGAGAGCATTACAAAATGTAGAATCTAAAATTTTGATTATATAAAACTATTTTTTTTTGCAAGGCAAATGGGGTTAA